>NC_048579.1:8745065-8757565 GCF_013265735.2 Oncorhynchus mykiss | reverse complement strand
CTGCGCTCCTGCGCCTGACTTTCCTTCAGTCGCGAAATTCTGTAAGAGGTGTGTTACTGGCTGCAGGGAAGAGTTTTCCCCGCCTTCCCAGCATAAGGCGCTCGTCGATTCAGGTGCGGATGGGAATTTTATAGGCAGATCATTCGCCCATAGTTTAGGGATCCCCATTGTTCCAGTGGCTATGCCCTTCCCAGTTCACGCCTTAGACAGTCAACCATTAGGGTCAGGGTTGATTAGGGAGGCCACAGCTCCTCTGGGAATGGTGATGCAGGGGGGTCACAAGGAGAGAATCTCTTCCTCATTGACTCTCCTACATTTCCCGTGGTGCTAGGCCTGCCCTGGTTAGCTTGTCAGGGCCCCACTGTTTCATGGCAACGTAGGGCTCTCACGGGGTGGTCGCGAGAGTGCTCGGGGAGGTGTTTAGGGGTTTCCGTTGGTGCTACTACGGTGGAATGTCCAGACCAGGTCTCCACCGTACGCATTCCCCCCGAATATTCCGACTTGGCTCTCGCCTTCTCCAAAGAGAGGGCGACTCAATTACCACCCCATCGATGGGGGGATTGTGCGATAAATCTCCTGGTAGACACTGCGATTCCCAGGAGTCACGTGTATCCCCTGTCACAGGTGGAGACGGTGGCTATGGAGACATATGTCTCAAATTAATTCCTGAATCAGGGGTACATTTAAAATCAAATCAAATGTATTTATATAGCCCTTCGTACATCAGCTGTTATCTCAAAGTGCTGTACAGAAACCCAGCCTAAAACCCCAAACAGCAAGCAATGCAGGTGTAGAAGCACGGTGGCTAGGAAAAACTCCCTAGAAAGGCCAAAACCTAGGAAGAAACCTAGAGAGGAACCAGGCTATGTGGGGTGGCCAGTCCTCTTCTGGCTGTGCCGGGTGGAGATTATAACAGAACATGGCCAAGATGTTCAAATATTCATAAATGACCAGCATGGTCAAATAATAATAATCACAGGCAGAACAGTTGAAACTGGAGCAGCAGCACGGCCAGGTGGACTGGGGACAGCAAGGAGTCATCATGTCAGGTAGTCCTGAGGCATGGTCCTAGGGCTCAGGTCCTCCGAGAGAGAGAAAGAAAGAGAGAAAGAGAGAATTAGAGAGAGCATACTTAAATTAACACAGGACAACGGATAGGACAGGAGAAGTACTCCAGATATAACAAAGCCTAGCCCCCCGACACATAAACTACTGCAACATAAATACTGGAGGCTGAGACAAGAGGGGTCAGGAGACACTGTGGCCCCATCCGATGACAGCCCCGGACAGGGCCAAACAGGAAGGTCCTCTACTTCATCTGCCTCCTCGAGTTTCTGTTTTGTGAAGAAGAAGGAGGGAGGTCTACGTCCGTGTAGTGACCATTGAGGCCTAAACCAGATCACTGCGATCGAGTCAATGCATGGGGCACACTTCTTCACCAAACTAAATCTCAGGTGCGCTTACAACCTGGTGCGTATCCGGGAGGGAGACGAGTGGAAGACGGCGTTCAGTACTACCTCAGGGCACTATCAGTACCTCGTCATGCTGTACGGGTTGATGATGACATTCTGATATACTCTGGTGCGCAGGGTTCTTGGTCGACTGTTGGAGTATGACCTGTACGTCAAGGCTGAGAAATGCCTGTTCTTCCAGCAGTCCGTCTCCTTCCTAGGGTACCACATTTCCACCTCAGGGGTGGAGATGGAGAGTGACCTCTTTTCAGCTGTGCGTAATTGCCCGACTCCACCACGGTAAAGGAGGTGCAACGGTTTCTAGGGGTTTGCCAACTACTACCGGAGGTTCATCCTGGGTTTTGGTCAAGTAGCGGATCCCATTACCTCACTGCTGAAGGGAGGACCGGTGCGGCTGCAGTGGTCGGCTGAGGCGGACAGGGCTTTAGGTCACCTGAAGGCTCTGTTTACCTCGGCTCCCGTGCTGGCCCATCTGCATCCCTCTTTGGCGTTCTTAGTGGAGGTGGACACGTCCAAGGCTGGGATAGGAGCCGTGCTCTCGCAACGCTCGGGCACGCCACCGAAGCTCCGCCTCTGTGCCTTCTTCTCTAAGATGCTCAGCCCGGCCGAGCAAAACTATGACGTGGGGGACAGGGAGCTGTTGGCTGTCGTCAAGGCTTTGAAGGCGTGGAGACATTGGCTTGAGGGGGCTAAACACCCTTTTCTCATCTGGAGTGACCGCCGCAAACTGGAGTACATCTGGGCAGAGAGGAGACTGAACCCTCGCCAGGCAAGGTGGCCCATGTTTTTCATCCGTTTTGTTTGCACCCTTTCTTACAGACCTGGATCCCAGACCTGGATCCCAAAACCTACAGGTTCAGGTTTTTGCGGCAGGAGTCCACACCTTTGGGGGGGGGGGGGGGGTACTGTCACGCCCTGACCTGAGAGAGCCTTTTTATGTTTCTATTTTGGTTTGGTCAGGGGTGTGGTTTGGGTGGGCATTCTATGTTTTGTTTTCTAAGTTGTTTTCAGCTGTCTATCGTTGTCTCTGATTGGGAATCATACTTAGGTAGCTATTTTTCCCTCCTTCAGTGGGGGTAGTTAACTTGTGTTAGTGGCACTATAGCCCTGTAAGCTTCACGGTTGTTTCTTCGTTTGTTGTTTTGTTGGCGACATTTTAAATAAAAGGAAAATGTACGCTCACCACGCTGCACTTTGGTCCGCTTCTTTCCACGGCCGTGACAATACCACTAGTTATACTACTAATTATAGTACTAGTTATATTGCTAGTTATACTAGTTACTCTGCAAATCACTTTTGTCTCTTATACTCTCCTATTCTTCTGTTTTTCTCCTCCGTCTATCTTTTTATCCCCTTCCTTTCTTTTTCTCTTCCTCCCTCCCCTCTGTTCTCTCTCTCTCCCTCCCTCCCCTCCGTTCTCTCTCTCTTCATCCCTCCCCTCCGTTCTCTCTCTCCCTTCCTCCCCTCTGGTCTCTCTCCCTCCCTCCCTTCCATTCTCTCTCTCCCTCCCTCCCTTCCATTCTCTCTCCCTCCCTCCCTCCCCTCCGTTCTCTCTCCCTCCCTCCCCTCTGTTCTCTCTCTCCCTTTCTCTCTCTCTTTCTCTCTCTCTCTTCCTCTCTGTCTCTCTCTCTGTCTTTCTATCTCTCATTCTCTTTCTTTCTCTCTCTCTCTCTCTCTCTCTCGTTTTCTCTCTCTCTCTTTCTCCCTCACACATACACGTCATTACGCATACTGACATTATTACTGCAGTCTATGTCTGTCTGCTCTATTCACAATATGCCAGTGGACAACAGAGCCATACAGATAGACTGGGTAACATATGGAGGGATGGGAGAGAGGAGAGGAGATGGGGAGAAAACACAACTCACACAGACACACTCACATGCATGGACAGTCAAACAGAGTAACAAATGATGGAAGGTCTCTCTTTCGCACTCACACTCACACATACACACTCACACACACACACACACACACAGACACACACACACACACACACACACACACACACACACACTCACTCACTCACTCACTCACTCACTCACTCACTCACTCACTCACTCACTCACTCACTTACTCACTCACTCACACACACACTCAAACACACAAAGATTTGGACAGACGGCCAAATGAAAGAAAAGGAGCCGATCCTGCAGATGAAAGTGGTGTAGTTCAATTGCTGGCTCTGTCTTCATGCCAGGCAGGGAGGGAACAAGGAGAACAGAGAGGAGGGAGGAGGGAGAACAGAGAGTAGGGAGAAGGGAGGGAGCAGGAGGTACAGAGCAGGGAGAAGGGAGAACAGAGAGTAGGGAGTAGGGAGTAGGGAGTAGGGAGAATGGAGTAGGGAGTAGGGAGAATGGAGTAGGGAGTAGGGAGAAGGGAGTAGGGAGGAGGGAGTAGGGAGTAGGGAGTAGGGAGAAGGGAGTAGGGAGGAGGGAGGAGGGAGTAGGGAGTAGGGAGTCGGGAGTAGGGAGAATGGAGTAGGGAGTAGGGAGTAGGGATTAGGGTGGAGTGAGAACAGAGAGTAGGGAGAAGGGAGTAGGGAGAAGGGAGTAGGGAGTAGGGAGAAGGGAGTATGGAGAAGGGAGTAGGGAGAACAGAGAGTAGGGAGAGGGGAGAATGGAGTAGGGAGTAGGGAGAAGGGAGAGTAGGGAGTAGGGAGTAGGGAGTAGGGAGAAGGGAGAAGGGAGAAGGGAGAAGGGAGAGTAGGGAGTAGGGAGTAGGGAGTAGGGAGAATGGAGTAGGGAGTAGGGAGAATGGAGTAGGGAGTAGGGAGAAGGGAGTAGGGAGGAGGGAGTAGGGAGTAGGGAGTAGGGAGAAGGGAGGAGGGAGGAGGGAGTAGGGAGTAGGGAGTCGGGAGTAGGGAGAATGGAGTAGGGAGTAGGGAGTAGGGATTAGGGTGGAGTGAGAACAGAGAGTAGGGAGAAGGGAGTAGGGAGAAGGGAGTAGGGAGTAGGGAGAAGGGAGTATGGAGAAGGGAGTAGGGAGAACAGAGAGTAGGGAGAAGGGAGAATGGAGTAGGGAGTAGGGAGAAGGGAGAGTAGGGAGTAGGGAGTAGGGAGAAGGGAGAAGGGAGAAGGGAGAGTAGGGAGTAGGGAGTAGGGAGTAGGGAGAAGGGAGAAGGGAGAGTAGGGAGAAGGGAGTAGGGAGTAGGGAGAAGGGAGAAGGGAGTAGGGAGTAGGGAGAAGGGAGAAGGGAGTAGGGAGAAGGGAGAGTAGGGAGAAGGGAGAAGGGAGTAGGGAGAAGGGAGAAGGGAGTAGGGAGAAGGGAGAGTAGGGAGAAGGGAGTAGGGAGAAGGGAGTAGGGAGAAGGGAGAGTAGGGAGAAGGGAGTAGGGAGAAGGGAGAGTAGGGAGAAGGGAGTAGGGAGTAGGGAGAAGGGAGTAGGGAGTAGGGAGAAGGGAGAAGGGAGAGTAGGGAGAAGGGAGTAGGGAGTAGGGAGTAGGGAGAAGGGAGTAGGGAGTAGGGAGTAGGGAGTAGGGAGAAGGGAGAAGGGAGAAGGGAGAGTAGGGAGAAGGGAGAAGGGAGAGTAGGGAGAAGGGAGTAGGGAGAAGGGAGAGTAGGGAGAAGGGAGTAGGGAGAAGGGAGAGTAGGGAGAAGGGAGTAGGGAGAACAGAGAATTGGGAGAAGGGAGAAGGGAGAGTAGGGAGTAGGGAGTAGGGAGTCGGGAGAACAGAGAGTTGGGAGAAGGGATTAGGGAGTAGGGAGAAGGGAGAAGGGAGAGTAGGGAGAAGGGAGTAGGGAGTAGGGAGAAGGGAGAAGGGAGAGTTGGGAGAAGGGAGTAGGGAGAAGGGAGTAGGGAGTAGGGAGAAGGGAGAACAGAGAGTAGGGAGAAGGGAGGAGGGAGGAGGGAAAACAGGATGGATGAGGGAGAGTAGGGAGAAGGGAGTAGGGAGTCGGGAGTAGGGAGTAGGGAGAACAGAGAGTAGGGAGAAGGGAGGAGGGAGGAGGGAAAACAGGATGGATGAGGGAGAGTAGGGAGAAGGGAGAAGGGAGAGTTGGGAGAAGGAAGTAGGGAGTAGGGAGAAGGGAGAAGGGAGAGTATGGAGGAGGGAGTAGGGAGTCGGGAGAACAGAGAGTTGGGAGAAGGGAGTAGGGAGTAGGGAGAAGGGAGAAGGGAGAGTAGGGAGAAGGGAGTAGGGAGTCGGGAATAGGGAGTAGGGAGAACAGAGAGTAGGGAGAAGGGAGGAGGGAGGAGGGAAAACAGGGATGGCTGAGGGAGAGTAGTGAGGAGGGAGAACATTATATGTTGTATCCCTCATTTACTCAAGTGTTTCCTTTATTCTGGCAGTTACCTGTACACACACACACACACACACACACACACACACACACACACACACACACACACACACACACACACAAACACACACACACACACACACACAAAGCCACACAGACTCTGATAATGGAATGTTAACAAGCTCCAGAGTAGCTCAACCCTAACTCTAACATGCCCTAACTCTCCTCTCTTCTCTTCTCCAATGCCTCTCTTTCTCTCCTCTATTCAGACCAGGGAAGGGGGACGTGGGGGTCTTTACTGACTTAGGGTCAGAGGCCAGGAAACAGGTCACACTTTTGACTGGCTGCGATGTGAATAAAGACATCTACAAACACACACACACACACACATACACACACACACACACACACACACACACACACACACACACACACACACACACACTCTGTCTCTCTCTCTCTCTTTGTGGACCTGTCTACGTTCTCCTCACAGTGACTTCCACATGGTGGTAAGATCGTTTCTTCTCCTCTCTGTGAAAACTTAATTAATAGTTATTTTTGTGAACAATAATACCCACATTTGCCCAGTTTCCAACAAACCACTCAGCCACACCAAGGCATATGCCTCTGAAGATAAATATATATTTTGGTTGGAGGGAAATTAACATCTCAAGAGGACATTGTTTTATTTTAGGTGCATTTTTTATCATTTCTCTGAGGATTGGCTCCAATAAATAAATAAATAAATAAATTGTATTTAAAGGCTTAGCTAGCTCAGCACAGAATGGCTTGGAATTGATATCTGCTGCCTCTCAATGGTCTGGCTTAGGAAACTGAATGTTCTGTTTTTCAGATGACGGCTTGTTTCTCAGCTGTTAAGCATATTCTTGCTCTCACATTTTATATTATAAATCATTTGGATTTAGGTTTGTCTCGTTTAACAATACCACTTTTCTGATTAAGTTTTCCTCTGGTCTTAATTTGTTTTTCAGATGTGTACTTCCTGCTGGAAAGAAAAACAGGATAGACCAGCATAAATGTCAAACTGGCCCATGCTGGTCTATGCTGGTCTATGCTGGTCAGTGCTGGTCGGATTCTAAGCAAGCTGGTCTGACCAGCATGGTCTTACTGGCAGACTTGGTTTTCGTCGGTGACCAGCCTTCGTTGTTTTGCTGGTGACCAGCCTTCGTTGTCTTGCTGGTGACCAGCCTTCGTTGTTTTGCTGGTGACCAGCCTTCGTTGTGTTTTCTCTGGTGACCAGCCTTCGTTGTGTTTTCTCTGGTGACCAGCCTTCGTTGTGTTTTCTCTGGTGACCAGCCTTCGTTATTTCTCTAGTGACCAGCCTTCGTTGTGTTTTCTCTGGTGACCAGCCTTCGTTGTGTTTTCTCTGGTGACCAGCCTTCGTTGTTTCTCTGGTGACCAGCCTTCGTTGTTTCTCTAGTGACCAGCCTTCGTTGTGTTTTCTCTGGTGACCAGCCTTCGTTGTGTTTTCTGTTTTTTCTGGTGATGAGCCTTCGCAGTGGGTTGGATACATAAGATGGTCACCTGCAAAACCAGTATCAAGTCACATTATTCTGGCTTGCAAAGTGATCCAGGCTGACTGGGTGTATCCTAAAATGTGAACGGGTGCAATATGTCCAACTAACAGATTGGATTAGTTTGAAAAAATAGGTATGCTATGCTATGTTATCTTTGTGTAGCATAAAATTCTAAAATAAATACAATTGCGTAAATGTCAATCAGTTATGTCTACATTTTTTTAAAGCCCTGGATTGCCTACAGACACTATAAAAAAAGGTCACTGTGAGAGAAAACTTTGCAGTTTTAAAGCAAATTTCCTGTATTTTTCTTTATGTTAATGGCCTATTATTGAGACCAGGAAAACAGATGTGTTTCCTTTATTTGATTTATTTATTTCACCTTTATTTAACCAGGTAGACAAGTTGAGAACAAGTTCTCATTTACAATTGAGACCTGGCCAAGATAAAGCAAAGCAGTTCGACAGATACAACAACACAGAGTAACACATGGAGTAAAACAAACATACAGTCAATAATACAGTAGAAAAATAAGTCTATATACGATGTGAGCAAATGAGGTGAGATAAGGGAGGTAAAGGCAACAAAAAAAGGCCATGGTAGCGAAGTAAATACAATATAGAAAGTAAAACACTGGAATGGTAGATTTGCAGTGGAAGAATGTGCAAAGTAGAAATAAAAATAATGGGGTGCAAAGGAGTAAAATAAATAAATAAATAACTACAGTAGGGGAAGAGGTAGTTGTTTGGGCTAAATTATAGATGGGCTATGTACAGGTGCAGTAATCTGTCAGCTGGTCTGACAGCTGGTGTTAACAGTTTCAGAGATTTTTGTAGTTCGTTCCAGTCATTGGCAGCAGAGAACTGGAAGGAGAGGCGGCCAAAGGAAGAATTGGTTTTGGGGATGACCAGAGAGATATACCTGCTGGAGCGCATGCTACAGGTGCTGTTATCGTGAGCTGAGATAAGGGGGGACTTTACAGGGTTTGGCGACGAGTATGAAGCGAGGGCCAGCCAACGAGAGCGTGCAGGTCGCAGTGGTGGGTAGTATATGGGGCTTTGGTGACAAAACGGATGGCACTGTGATAGACTGCATCCAATTTGTTGAGTAGGGTATTGGAGGCTATTTTGTAAATGACATCGCCGAAGTGGAGGATCAGTAGGATGGTCAGTTTTACGAGAGTATGTTTGGCAGCATGAGTGAAGGATGCTATCAGAGAAGTAAGTTTATAACTGGAGAAATTGTGAGACAAGAGAAAGTTGGCTGGTTTCAGGAAAAGTTCTCAATAGGATTTTTTTTTTTTTAATCCCAAGTGTCAACGGTCGGTTATCTGGTTCATTACAATTGCTTTGTAGAAAAATATAAATTCACACTTCTCATAATCAATAGAAAACTATCTACTTTAAAATATACATACACATACATATGTAGGATCCTTATTTGAGCAAGTTCGCTTTAGCAGTAAAATGATCCTGCAGCAACTGGAAATCGTAATTATTATGTGGATTATAATTAATGTACATTTTTTTGTAGGGGTTGATACATTTTTTGTTAGGGCAAATCAAGACTGACCCTTTAAAATGGAAACTTTAAACTTTAGAAGCCTTTTTACACCTTGAACTACATGACAAGTTTTCTAAATTCTCACCAACAAAAGAGAAATCAAATTAAGATCCTACATATGTACGTTCATATCCCAGTCTTTTTGACAGTACATATGACAATACATATAAATTAGTATCTACCAAAATAAAGGCTATCCACTTAGAAATCTATCTAATACGTAAAAACATCAAATTGTATGTATGTTTGTCCAACACATCTCAACAGATTACCCTCTATAGTAGTGTAAATATCAATGTTACCCAATGCTACACAATTTACCACAATGAAATCCACTAGCCTTGTTGCAGCTAACAGTAAAATACATGAACAGCTAAGCATATTTTATTTATTTATCCGTTATTTTACCAGGTAAGTTGACTGAGAACACATTCTCAGTTACAGCAACGACCTGGGAAAAGCTACAGGGGAGGGGGGACTGAATGAGCCAATCGTATACTGGGGATTATTAGGTGACCATGATGGTTTGAGGGCCAGATTGGGAATTTAGCCAGGACACCGGGGTTAACCCCCCTACTCTTACAATAAGTGCCATGGGATCTTTAATGACTTCAGAGAGTCAGGACACCCATTTAACATCCCATCCAAAAGACAGCACCCTACACAGGGCAGTGTCCCCATTCACTGCCCTGGGGCATTGGGATAATTTTAAGACCAGAGGAAAAAGTGCCTCCTACTGGCCCTCCAACACAACTTCCAGCAGCATCTGGTCTCCCATCCAGGGACTGACCAGGACCAACCCTGCTTAGCTTCAGAAGCAAGCCAGCAGTGGTATGCAGGACAGTATGCTTGCTAACTAATGCATAGCAAGAGACTAGGCTAGCTAGCAAACTTTCAAACCATTAATTACGGCAAAAATAGAAATAGGAAAACATCTTACTACAGGATTAAATAGTGCAACCTATAAGCATATACGTTTGAGCCTTCTTTTCATGAACTAAAGTCACCCGGAGCTGATATTGTACATTTGTAACTTCGAAAAGTCTGTGATGCCGTTTTGTTCGGTTCACCTCCATGTTTAAATGTTCCACCTAGCATGGCCTCGTTACTTATCATCGGAAGACATAGACTTTACAAAAGGCTGGCAAAAACATTACAAAAGGCTGGTCTCCTGCAAAAACACAATGAAGGCAGGTCACCAACGAAAACACAACAAAAGCTGGTCACCAGCAAAACAAACTGAAAGCTGGTCACCAAAGAAAGCACAATGAATGCTGATCACCAGCGAAAACATAACATAAGCTGGTCACCAAAGAAAACACAATGAAGGCTGGTCACCAGCGAAAAAACAATCAACATCGAAAACACAACAAAAGCTGGTCACCAGCAAAACACAACGAAAGCTGGTCATCAGCGAAAGCCCAACGATAGCTGATCCCAACCAGCGAAAACATTACAAAAGCTGGTCACCAGTGAAAACACAATGAAGGCAGGTCACCAGCGAAAACACAATGAAGGCTGTTCACCAGCAAAACACAATGAAGGCTGGTCACCAGCAAAACACAACGAAGGCTGGTCACCAGCGAAAATACAAAGAAGGCTGGTCCCCAGCAAAACACAACGAAGGCTGGTCACCAGCAAAAATACAATGAAGGCTGGTCACCAGCGAAAACACAATGAAGGCTGGTCACCAGCAAAACACAACGAAGGCTGGTCACCAGCGAAAACACAAAGAAGGCTGGTCACCAGCAAAACACAATGAAGGCTGGTCACCAGCGAAAACACAATGAAGGCTGGTCACCAGCCGAAAACACAATGAAGGCTGGTCACCAGCGAAAACACAATGAAGGCTGGTCACCAGCGAAAATACAATGAAGGCTGGTCACCAGCGAAAACACAATGAAGGCTGATCACTAGCAAAACACAACGAAGGCTGGTCACCAGCAAAACAACGAAGGCTGGTCACCAGCAAGACAACTAAGGCTGGTCACCAGCAAAACAACAAAGGCTGGTCACCAGAGAAAACAAAACGAAGGCTGGTCTCCAGCAAACCAACCAAAGCTGGTCACCAGCGAAAACAAAACCAAGGCTGGTCACCAGAAAAAAACACTGCAAAGGCTGCTCACCAGCGAAAACACTGCGAAGCAAAACAACAATAGTTGGTCACCAGCAAAACAATAAAAACTGGTCACCAGCGAAAGCACAACAAAGGCTGGTCACCAGCATATGCTGGTCTATGCTGTTTTCTTCAGCAGGGCTCTTGTTTTGTGACATATTTATGCTGTGATGTCATGCGTTGTCGTAATAGTAGTGTGATGCCGTGTTGTATTGTGCTTTGTCATGTTATTTTTGGTTTTGTTCTATGTTATTACGTAGTCTGCTTTGTCATGTTATTTTTGGTTTGTTCTATGTTATTACGTAGTCTGCTTTGTCATGTTATTTTTGGTTTGTTCTATGCTATTACGTAGTCTGCTTTGTCATGTTATTTTTGGTTTGTTCTATGTTATTACGTAGTGTGCTTTGTCATGTTATTTTTGGTTTGTTCTATGTTATTACGTAGTCTGCTTTGTCATGTTATTTTTGGTTTGTTCTATGTTATTACGTAGTGTGCTTTGTCATGTTATTTTTGGTTTGTTCTATGTTATTACGTAGTCTGCTTTGTCATGTTATTTTTGGTTTGTTCTATGTTATTACGTAGTCTGCTTTGTCATGTTATTTTTGGTTTTTCTATGTTATTACGTAGTCTGCTTTGTCATGTTATTTTTGGTTTGTTCTATGTTATTACGTAGTCTGCTTTGTCATGTTATTTTTGGTTTGTTCTATGTTATTACGTAGTCTGCTTTGTCATGTTATTTTTGGTTTGTTCTATGTTATTACGTAGTCTGCTTTGTCATGTTATTTTTGGTTTGTTCTATGTTATTACGTAGTCTGCTTTGTCATGTTATTTTTGGTTTGTTCTATGTTATTACGTAGTCTGCTTTGTCATGTTATTTTTGGTTTGTTCTATGTTATTACGTAGTCTGCTTTGTCATGTTATTTTTGGTTTGTTCTATGTTATTACGTAGTCTGCTTTGTCATGTTATTTTTGGTTTGTTCTATGTTATTACGTAGTCTGCTTTGTCATGTTATTTTTGGTTTGTTCTATGTTATTACGTAGTCTGCTTTGTCATGTTATTTTTGGTTTGTTCTATGTTATTACGTAGTCTGCTTTGTCATGTTATTTTTGGTTTGTTCTATGTTATTACGTAGTCTGCTTTGTCATGTTATTTTTGGTTTGTTCTATGTTATTACGTAGTGTGCTTTGTCATGTTATTTTTGGTTTGTTCTATGTTATTACGTAGTCTGCTTTGTCATGTTATTTTTGGTTTGTTCTATGTTATTACGTAGTCTGCTTTGTCATGTTATTTTTGGTTTGTTCTATGTTATTACGTAGTCTGCTTTGTCATGTTATTTTTGGTTTTTCTATGTTATTACGTAGTCTGCTTTGTCATGTTATTTTTGGTTTGTTCTATGTTATTACGTAGTCTGCTTTGTCATGTTATTTTTGGTTTGTTCTATGTTATTACGTAGTCTGCTTTGTCATGTTATTTTTGGTTTTTCTATGTTATTACGTAGTCTGCTTTGTCATGTTATTTTTGGTTTGTTCTATGTTATTACGTAGTGTGCTTTGTCATGTTTTTTTTGGTT
>NC_048579.1:8727565-8740065 GCF_013265735.2 Oncorhynchus mykiss | reverse complement strand
TGAACGGATGATCGCTGCTTGTGTAGTTCCCACCGTGAAGCATGGAGGAGGAGGTGTGATGGTGTGAGTGTGCTTTGCTGGTGACACTGTCTGTCATTTATTTTGAATTCAAGACACACTTAACCAGCATGGCTACCACAGCATTCTGCAGCGATACACCACCCGTCTGGTTTGTTTTTCAACAGGACAATGAACCAACACACCTACAGGCTGTGTAAGGGATATTTGACAAAGAAGGAGAGTAATGGAGTGCTGCCTCAGATGACCTGGCTTCTACAAGCCAGGATGAGTTGGACCGCAGAGTAAAGGAAAAGCAGCCAACAAGTGCTCAGCATATGTGGGAACTCTTTCAAGACTGTTGGAAAAGCATTCCAGGTGAAGCTGGTTGAAAGAATACCAAGAGTGTGCAAAGTTGTCATTAAGGAAAAAGGTGGCTATTTGAAGAATGTAAAATATGAAATATATTTTGATTTATTTTTGACTCGTTTTCTAGATGATTCCATATGTGTTTTTGTTATAGTTTTGATATCTTCACTATCATTATACAATGTAGAAAATAGTAAATATTAAGAAAAAACCCTTGAATGAGTAAGTGTGTCCAAACATTTGACTGGTACTGTATATATATATATGTGATGGGATTAATAGACATAATAGACATTATGGACAGGATGTGGATGGAATATGTAGTATATCTGAAGAATATGGAGGGTGCATGCTCAGCCCCCTCCTGTACTCCCTGTTCACCCATGCATGACTGCTTGGCCACGCACACCTCCAACTCAATCATCGAGTTAGCAGACAACACAACAGTAGTAGGCCTGATTATACCAACAATGACGAGACAGTCTACAGGGTGGAGGTGGGGGCCCTGGGAGAGTGGTGCCAGGAAAATAACCTCTCACTCAACAAAACAAAGGAGCTGATTGTGGACTTCAGGAAACAGCAGAGGGAGCACGCCCCTCTATCCACATCAACGGGACTGCAGTGGAGAGGGAGGAAATCTTCAAGTTCCTCGGTATACACATTAGTGACGAGCTGAAATGGTCCACCCACGCAGACAGTGTGGTGAAGAAAGCACAACAACGCCTCTTCAACCTCAGGAGGCTGAAGAAATTTGGCTTGGCCCCTAAAACCCTCACAAACTTTACAGATGCACCATTGAGAGCATCCTGTCGGGCTGTAATGCACCGTCCGCAACTGCAGGGCTCTCAAGAGGGTGGTGCGGTCTGACCAACACATCACTGGGGGAAAACTAGCAGCCCTCCACTTACAGTTGACCAGGCCAGCTCTAGCAGGGCAGAAATTTGACTAACTGACTTGTTGGAAAGGTGGCATCCTATGACGGTGCCACAATGAAGGTCACTGAGCTCTTCAGTAAAGCCATTCTACTGCCAATGTTTGTCGAAGGTGAATGCATGGCTGTGTGCTCGATTTTAAACTCCTGTCAGCAACGGTGATGCGGAAATAGCCAAATCCACTCATTTGAAGGAGTGGCCACATACTTAGTTTATATAGTGTAGCTCATTATAAAACAGCCTGTGTGTTCTATCATAGCTCACTATAAAACATCCTGTGTGTTCTATCATAGCTCATTATAAAACATCCTGTGTGTTCTATCATAGCTCACTATATAGCAGCCTGTGTGTTCTACCATAGCTCATTATAAACCATCCTGTGTGTTCTATCATAGCTCATTATAAACCATCCTGTGTGTTCTATCATAGCTCATTATAAAACATCCTGTGTGTTCTATCATAGCTCATTATAAAACATCCTGTGTGTTCTATCATAGCTCATTATAAAACATCCTGTGTGTTCTATCATAGCTCATTATAAAACATCCTGTGTGTTCTATCATAGCTCATTATAAAACATCCTGTGTGTTCTACCATAGCTCATTATAAAACATCCTGTGTGTTCTATCATAGCTCATTATAAAACATCCTGTGTGTTCTATCATAGCTCATTATAAAACATCCTGTGTGTTCTATCATAGCTCATTATAAAACATCCTGTGTGTTCTATCATAGCTCATTATAAAACAGCCTGTGTGTTCTATCATAGCTCATTATAAAACATCCTGTGTGTTCTATCATAGCTCATTATAAAACATCCTGTGTGTTCTATCATAGCTCATTATAAAACATCCTGTGTGTTCTATCATAGCTCATTATAAAACATCCTGTGTGTTCTATCATAGCTCATTATAAAACATCCTGTGTGTTCTATCATAGCTCATTATAAAACATCCTGTGTGTTCTATCATAGCTCACTATGTAGCAGCTTGTATGATTTATCCCCAGGGCTGCTGAGGCCTTTACCTCTATCTCTATCTGCTGAGGCCTTTACCTCTATCTCTATCTGCTGAGGCCTTTACCTCTATCTCTATCTGCTGAGGCCTTTACCTCTATCTCTATCTGCTGAGGCCTTTACCTCTATCTCTATCTGCTGAGGCCTTTACCTCTATCTCTATCTGCTGAGGCCTTTACCTTTATCTCTATCTGCTGAGGCCTTTACCTCTATCTCTATCTGCTGAGGCCTTTACCTCTATCTCTATCTGCTGAGGCCTTTACCTCTATCTCTATCTGCTGAGGCCTTTACATCTATCTCTATCTGCTGAGGCCTTTACCTCTATCTCTATCTGCTGAGGCCTTTACCTCTATCTCTATCTGCTGAGGCCTTTACCTCTATCTCTATCTGCTGAGGCCTTTACCTCTATCTCTATCTGCTGAGGCCTTTACCTCTATCTCTATCTGCTGAGGCCTTTACCTCTATCTCTATCTGCTGACGCCTTTACCTCTATCTCTATCTGCTGAGGCCTTTACCTCTATCTCTATCTGCTGAGGCCTTTACCTTTATCTCTAGAGGGACCTTTCAGACAGCAGCAGCCATAATAGTTTTCCTGCTTCAGCGCCTACCTTTACTCAGGCCCCCAGGAAAGCTAGCTGGGCATCACTGAGGTCTCATCTCTCATGGAATATGGCTGTTACATTACCTGTTTTCACAACCACAACCTGCATCTTCAATTTGAATCGCTCCAATGCAATGCATTTAAAAAATCTGCTCTGTTCTGTACTTGTTTGTTATCCCCCCCCCAAGTTGTGTTGCTCTGACAGGGAGGTGTGTTATCCCACCCCCCTTGTTGTGTTGCTCTGACAGGGAGGTGTGTTATCCCCCCCTAGTTGTGTTTCTCTGACAGGGAGGTGTGTTAACCCCCCCTAGTTGTGTTGCCCTGACAGGGAGGTTTTAGAAAGGCTTGTTATAGTGGCTGATTGCCGTCGCAGGTGCTATATAGACTGGATGTTCTTCCGTCTCAGACATTGAAGTTTGCAATTGGAAAAAGCAATGTGTGCATCCCAAAGGGCACCCTATTCACAAGTGCACTAAGTAGGGAACATGTTGCCATTTGACCTCTCGGATGTTTAAAAAACAGTTTATTGTTAATTGACACCTGTCACCTGCTGATGTTCACTGTTCACTGGTGCCATTCGTCACGTTAGCTCTGAAAGGAATGTTCAGTACATTATCCATCTGTTGTTTTCCATCCTCCATCCTGCCATTTTTCTCCCCTTAACCCGAACATAGCAGCGCGTCCTTTGAGGAACTGATATCCCTACCAGTGTGTTTGTGTGTGAAATCCAAATCCCCCAGTCCAGCCAGCCCCTGACTCACCAGAGTGGTTTCTTTCAGTTCATTCTCTCACTCTATTCTTTTTCTCTGTCATTTTTCTCTCTGGTTCTGACTCTGGCACAGTGTGCTGTAATGATATCACTCCTAGTATTAACTTCCCATCCCCCGAGCGCTCTGCTTGAGGAGGGAGAGAGGGACAGGGGAGGGGCAGAGATGAACTCATTGGCCCAGAACACTGGGATCTCTGGAATTCTAGAACAGGGGAGGGGGAGTATTCCCAGGTTCCGACTGTTCCGACAGGGCAGTTATTACAGCTGGGCTGGAGCAGAACCAGGAGGTGGAAAGGGATAGAGTTGGAGGGTTATGGTTGGAGTGTTAGAGTTGGAGGGTTATGGTTGGTTATGTTGGAGGGTTAGAGTTGGAAGGTTATGGTTGGTTATGGTGGAGGGTTATGGTTGGACGGTTATGGTTGGTTATGGTGGAGGGTTATGGTTGGTTATGTTGCAGGGTTAGAGTTGGAGGGTTATGGTTGGTTATGTTGGAGGGATAGAGTTGGAGGGTTATGGTTGGTTATGTTGGAGGGTTATGGTTGGAAGGTTATGGTTGGTTATGGTGGAGGGTTATGGTTGGTTATGTTGCAGGGTTAGAGTTGGAGTGTTATGGTTGGTTATGTTGGAGGGATAGAGTTGGAGGGTTATGGTTGGTTATGTTGGAGGGTTATGGTCGGTTATGTTGGAGGGTTATGGTTGGTTATGGTTGGGGGGTTATGGTTGGTTATGTTGGAGGGTTATGGTTGGAGGGTTATGGTTGGTTATGTTGGGGGGTTATGGTTGGAGGGTTATGGTTGGTTATGTTGGAGGGTTAGAGTTGGAGGGTTATGGTTGGTTATGTTGCAGGGTTAGAGTTGGAGGGTTATTGTTGGTTATGTTGGAGGGTTGTGGTTGGAGGGTTATGGTTGGTTATGTTAGAGGGTTATGGTTGGAGGGTTATGGTTGGTTATGTTGGAGGGTTTTGGTTGGTTATGTTGGAGGGTTATGGTTGGTTATGTTGGAGGGTTATGGTTGGTTATGTTGGAGGGTTATGGTTGGTTATGTTGGATTGTTATGGTTGGTTATGTTGGAGGGTTATGGTTGGAGGGTTATGGTTGGTTATGTTGGAGGGTTATGGTTGCTTATGTTGGAGGGTTATGGTTGGTTATGTTGGATTGTTATGGTTGGTTATGTTGGAGGGTTATGGTTGGAGTGTTATGGTTGCTTATGTTGGAGGGTTAGAGTTGGATTGTTATGGTTGGAGGTTTATGGTTGGAGGGTAAGAGTTGGAGGGTAGGGGTTGGAGGGCTATGGTTGGAGGGTTATGGTTGGAGGGTAGGGGTTAGAGGGTAGTGGTTGGAGGGTTATGGTTGGAGGGTTAGAGTTGGAGTGTTATGGTTGGAGGGTTATGGTTGGTTATGTTGGAGGGTTATAGTTGGTTATGTTGGAGGGATAGAGTTGGAGGGTTATGGTTGGTTATGTTGGAGGGTTATGGTCGGTTATGTTGGAGGATTATGGTTGGAGGGCTATGGTTGGAGGGTTATGGTTGGAGTGTTATGGTTGGAGTGTTATGGTTGGAGGTTTATGGTTGGAGGGTAAGAGTTGGAGGGTAGGGGTTGGAGGGCTATGGTTGGAGGGTTATGGTTGGAGGGTAGGGGTTAGAGGGTAGGGGTTGGAAGGTTATGGTTGGAGGGTTAGAGTTGGAGTGTTATGGTTGGAGGGTTATGGTTGGTTATGTTGGAGGGTTATGGTTGGTTATGTTGGAGGGATAGAGTTGGAGGGTTATGGTTGGTTATGTTGGAGGGTTATGGTCGGTTATGTTGGAGGATTATGGTTGGAGGGCTATGGTTGGAGGGTTATGGTTGGAGGGTAAGGGTTGGAAGGTAAGGGTTTGAGAGTTATGGTTGGAGGGTTATGGTTGGAGGGTTAGAGTTGGAGTGTTATGGTTGGAGGGTTATGGTTGGTTATGTTGGAGGGTTATGGTTGGAGGGTTATGGTTGGTTATGTTGGAGGGTTATGGTTGGAGGGTTATGGTTGGTTATGTTGGAGGGTTATGGTTGGAGGGTTATGGTTGGTTATGTTGGAGGGTTATGGTTGGTTATGTTGGAGGGTTATGGTTGGTTATGTTGGAGGGTTATGGTTGGTTATGTTGGAGGGTTATGGTTGGTTATGTTGGAGGGTTATGGTTGGAGGGTTATGGTTGGTTATGTTGGAGGGTTATGGTTGGAGGGTTATGGTTGCTTATGATGGAGGGTTAGTGTTGGAAGGTTATGGTTGGTTATGGTGGAGGGTTATGGTTGGATGGTTATGGTTGGTTATGGTGGAGGGTTATTGTTGGTTATGTTGCAGGGTTAGAGTTGGAGGGTTATGGTTGCTTATGTTGGAGGGATAGAGTTGGAGGGTTATGGTTGGTTATGTTGGAGGGTTATGGTTGGAAGGTTATGGTTGGTTATGGTGGAGGGTTATGGTTGGTTATGTTGCAGGGTTAGAGTTGGAGGGTTATGGTTGGTTATGTTGGAGGGTTATGGTCGGTTATGTTGGAGGGTTATGGTTGGTTATGGTTGGGGGGTTATGGTTGGTTATGTTGGAGGGTTATGGTTGGAAGTTTATGGTTGGTTATGTTGGAGGGTTATGGTTGGAGGGTTATGGTTGGTTATGTTGCAGGGTTAGAGTTGGAGGGTTATGGTTGGTTATGTTGGAGGGTTGTGGTTGGAGGGTTATGGTTGGTTATGTTGGAGGGTTATGGTTGGAGGGTTATGGTTGGTTATGTTGGAGGGTTATGGTTGGAGGGTTATGGTTGGTTATGTTGGAGGGTTATGGTTGGAGGGTTATGGTTGGTTATGTTGGAGGGTTATGGTTGGTTATGTTGGAGGGTTATGGTTGGAGGGTTATGGTTGGTTATGTTGGAGGGTTAAGTTTGGAGGGTTATGGTTGGTTATGTTGGAGGGTTATGGTTGGAGGGTTATGGTTGGTTATGTTGGAGGGTTATGGTTGGTTATGTTGGAGGGTTATGGTTGGTTATGTTGGAGGGTTATGGTTGGTTATGTTGGAGGGTTATGGTTGGAGGGTTATGGTTGGTTATGTTGGAGGGTTATGGTTGGAGGGTTATGGTTGCTTATGTTGGAGGGTTAGTGTTGGAAGGTTATGGTTGGTTATGGTGGAGGGTTATGGTTGGATGGTTATGTTTGGTTATGGTGGAGGGTTATTGTTGGTTATGTTGCAGGGTTAGAGTTGGAGGGTTATGGTTGCTTATGTTGGAGGGATAGAGTTGGAGGGTTATGGTTGGTTATGTTGGAGGGTTATGGTTGGAAGGTTATGGTTGGTTATGGTGGAGGGTTATGGTTGGTTATGTTGCAGGGTTAGAGTTGGAGGGTTATGGTTGGTTATGTTGGAGGGTTATGGTCGGTTATGTTGGAGGGTTATGGTTGGTTATGGTTGGGGGGTTATGGTTGGTTATGTTGGAGGGTTATGGTTGGAAGTTTATGGTTGGTTATGTTGGAGGGTTATGGTTGGAGGGTTATGGTTGGTTATGTTGCAGGGTTAGAGTTGGAGGGTTATGGTTGGTTATGTTGGAGGGTTGTGGTTGGAGGGTTATGGTTGGTTATGTTAGAGGGTTATGGTTGGAGGGTTATGGTTGGTTATGTTGGAGGGTTATGGTTGGTTATGTTGGAGGGTTTTGGTTGGTTATGTTGGAGGGTTATGGTTGGTTATGTTGGAGGGTTATGGTTGGAGGGTTATGGTTGCTTATGTTGGAGGGTTAGAGTTGGAGTGTTATGTTTGGAGTGTTATGGTTGGAGGTTTATGGTTGGAGGGTAAGAGTTTGAGGGTAGGGGTTGGAGGGCTATGGTTGGAGGGTTATGGTTGGAGGGTAGGGGTTAGAGGGTAGGGGTTGGAGGGTTATGGTTGGAGGGTTAGAGTTGGAGTGTTATGGTTGGAGGGTTATGGTTGGTTATGTTGGAGGGTTATGGTTGGTTATGTTGGAGGGATAGAGTTGGTGGGTTATGGTTGGTTATGTTGGAGGGTTATGGTCGGTTATGTTGGAGGATTATGGTTGGATGGCTATGGTTGGAGGGTTATCGTTGGAGGGTAAGGGTTGTAAGGTAAGGGTTTGAGAGTTATGGTTGGAGGTTTATGGTTGGAGGGTTAGAGTTGGAGTGTTATGGTTGGAGGGTTATGTTTGGTTATGTTGGAGGGTTATGTTTGGTTATGTTGGAGGGTTATGGTTGGAGGGTTATGGTTGGTTATGTTGGAGGGTTATGGTTGGAGGGTTATGGTTGGTTATGTTGGAGGGTTATGGTTGGTTATGTTGGAGGGTTATGGTTGGTTATGTTGGAAGGTTATGGTTGGTTATGTTGGAGGGTTATGGTTGGAGGGTTATGGTTGGTTATGTTGGAGGGTTATGGTTGGAGGGTTATGGTTGGTCATGTTGGAGGGTTATGTTTGGTTATGTTGGAGGGTTATGGTTGGAGGGTTATGGTTGGTTATGTTGGAGGGTTATGGTTGGTTATGTTGGAAGGTTATGGTTGGTTATGTTGGAGGGTTATGGTTGGAGGGTTATGGTTGGTTATGTTGGAGGGTTATGGTTGGAGGGTTATGGTTGGAGGGTAAGAGTTGGAGGGTAGGGGTTGGAGGGCTATGGTTGGAGGGTTATGGTTGGAGGGTAAGGGTTAGAGGGTAGGGGTTGGAGGGTCATGGTTGGAGGGTTAGAGTTGGAGTGTTATGGTTGGAGGGTTATGGTTTGTTATGTTGGAGGATTATGGTTGGTTATGTTGGAGGGTTATGGTTGGAGGGCTATGGTTGGAGGGTTATGGTTGGAGGGTAAGGGTTGGAAGGTAAGGGTTAGAGAGTTTTGGTTGGAGGGTTTTGGTTGGAGGGTTAGAGTTGGAGTGTTATGGTTGGAGGGTTATGGTTGGAGTGTTATGGTTGGAGTGTTATGGTTGGTCATGTTGGAGGGTTATGGTTGGTTATGTTGGAGGGTTATGGTTGGAGGGTTATGGTTGGTTATGTTGGAGGGTTATGGTTGGAGGGTTATGGTTGGTTATGTTGGAGGATTATGGTTGGAGGGTTATGGTTGCTTATGTTGGAGGGTTAGAGTTGGAGGGTAAGAGTTGGAGGGTTATGGTTGGAGGGTTATGGTTGGAGGGTAAGAGTTAGAGGGTTATGGTTGGAGGTTTATGGTTGGAGGGTTGGAGTTGGAGTGTTATGGTTGCTTACGTTGGAGGGTTAGAGTTGGAGTGTTATGGTTGGAGTGTTATGGTTGAAGGTTTATGGTTGGAGGGTAAGAGTTGGAGGGTAGAGGTTGGAGGGCTATGGTTGGAGGGTTATGGTTGGAGGGTTAGAGTTGGAGTTTTATGGTTGGAGGGTTAGGGTTGGTTATGTTGGAGTGTTATGGTAGGTTATGTTGGAGTGTTATGGTTGGAGGGTTAGGGTTGGTTATGTTGGAATGTTATGGTAGGTTATGTTGGAGTGTTATGGTTGGAGGGTTAGGGTTGGTTATGTTGGAGTGTTATGGTAGGTTATGTTGGAGTGTTATGGTTGGAGGGTTATGGTTGGAGGGTTATGGTTGGTTATGTTGGAGGGTTATGGTTGGAGGGCTATGGTTGGAGGGTTATGGTTGGAGGGTAAGGGTTGGAAAGTAAGGGTTAGAGAGTTATGGTTGGAGGGTTATGGTTGGAGGGTTAGAGTTGGAGTGTTATGGTTGGAGGGTTATGGTTGGTTATGTTGGAGGGTTATGGTTGGAGGGTTATGGTTGGTTATGTTGGAGGGTTAGGGTTGGAGGGTTATGGTTGGTTATGTTGGACGGTTATGGTTGGAGGGTTATGGTTGGTTATGTTGGAGGGTTATGGTTGCTTATGTTGGAGGGTTAGAGTTGGAGGGTTAGAGTTGGAGTGTTATGGTTGGAGGGTAAGGGTTAGAGGGTTATGGTTGGAGGTTTATGGTTGACTGGTTAGAGTTGGAGGGTTATGGTTGGAGGGTTTTGGTTGGAGGGTTAGAGTTGGAGGGTTAGAGTTGGAGGGTAAGAGTTGGAGGGTTATGGTTGGAGGGTTAGAGTTGGAGGGTTATTGCTGGAGGGTTATGGTTGGAGGGTTAGAGTTGGAGGGTTATTGCTGGAGGGTAAGGGCTGGAGGTTTATTGTTAGAGGGCTATGGTTGGAGGCTTGAACTTATCCACTATCATATAGGAGAGACAGACCCTGTATGGAAACAGAAGAATTTGAGGTCTAGGATCCAAACCACATCACACTGTCCCTGACACACGTGCAAGCACATACACACACCCCGAAACATTGACTGTGAGATGAGGTGCTTATAGTGTGTGAGTGTGTAATACGTATAGTGTGTGTGTGTGCATGTGTGTGTGTGTGTGTGTGTGTGTGTGTGTGTGTGTGTGTGTGTGTGTGTGTGTGTGTGTGTGTGTGTGTGTGTGTGTGTGTGTGTGTGTGTGTGTGTGTGTGTGTGTGTGTGTATGTATGTGTGTGTGTGTGTGTGTGTGTAGCTAGAGTAGTACACAACAGTTATTTGCCATTATTGCATTTCTAGCAATGTGTGTGGGCCAGGGTCCAGTCCGCAGGTATCCAGACTGACAGACCCAGATGGAGAGGCTACTGGCTCCACTCCACATCTTCAAAGAGGGAAGAAAAAAAACACATCAGGAGTCCAAGCATAATATAACGTTCCTCATCTCTGCATTTATTATTCATTATTGCAGGCAGGCTCCAGCTCTCACCCTCTCTTTCTCTCAATTCAATTCAAAGGGGCTTTATTGTCATGGGAAACATCTCTCTCTCTCTCTCTTCCTCTCTCTCTCTCTCTCTCTCTCTTCCTCTCTCTCTCTCTCTCTCTCTCTCTCTCTCTCCCTCTCTCTCTCTTTCTCTTTCTCTTTCTCTCTGTAGCTGAACAGAGGGATGCATGAAGAGAAGACAGGCAGCTCAACATGCTGTGGAAAATATGTAGACTAGTACATGATGTTGATGTTTGACAGAATGTCTTCAGGTCTATAATTTGCTTGACTTCTACAGTATGTGCATATGTAGCTCAACTGTAGCTGAGGTAAACAGAGTCAGGAGATATAATGATGTAGCTCAACTGTAGCTGAGGTAAACAGAGTCAGGAGATATAATGATGTAGCTCAACTGTAGCTGAGGTAAACAGAGTCAGGAGATATAAGGATGTAGCTCAACTGTAGCTGAGGTAAACAGAGTCAGGAGATATAATGATGTAGCTGATCTGTAGCTGAGGTAAACAGAGTCAGGAGATATAATGATGTAGCTGATCTGTAGCTGAGGTAAACAGAGTCAGGAGATATAATGATGTAGCTCAACTGTAGCTGAGGTAAACAGAGTCAGGAGATATAATGATGTAGCTCAACTATAGCTGAGGTAAACAGAGTCAGGACATATAATGATGTAGCTCAACTGTAGCTGAGGTAAACAGAGTCAGGAGATATAATGATGTAGCTCAACTGTAGCTGAGGTAAACAGAGTCAGGAGATATAATGATGTAGCTCAACTGTAGCTGAGGTAAACAGAGTCAGGAGATATAATGATGTAACTGAACTGTAGCTGAGCTAAACAGAGTCAGTACATATAATGATGTAGCTCAACTGTAGCTGAGGTAAACAGAGTCAGGAGATATAATGATGTAACTGAACTGTAGCTGAGCTAAACAGAGTCAGTACATATAATGATGTAGCTCAACTGTAGCTGAGGTAAACAGAGTCAGGAGATATAATGATGTAGCTCAACTGTAGCTGAGGTAAACAGAGTCAGGAGATATAATGATGTAGTTGTTCTGTAGCTGAGGTAAACAGAGTCAGGTGATATAATGATGTAGCTGATCTGTAGCTGAGGTAAACAGAGTCAGGAGATATAATGATGTAACTGAACTGTAGCTGAGCTAAACAGAGTCAGGAAATATAATGATGTAGTTGTTCTGTAGCTGAGGTAAACAGAGTCAGGAGATATAATGATGTAGCTGATCTGTAGCTGAAGTAAACAGAGTCAGGAGATATAATGATGTAGCTGATCTGTAGCTGAGGTAAACAGAGTCAGGAGATATAATGATGTAACTGAACTGTAGCTGAGGTAAACAGAGTCAGGAGATATAATGATGTAGCTCAACTGTAGCTGAGGTAAACAGAGTCAGGAGATATAATGATGTAGCTCAACTGTAGCTGAGGTAAACAGAGTCAGGAGATATAATGATGTAGCTCAACTGTAGCTGAGGTAAACAGAGTCAGGAGATATAATGATGTAGCTGATCTGTTGCTGAGGTAAACAGAGTCAGGGGATATAATGATGTAGCTGATCTGTAGCTGAGGTAAACAGTCAGGATATATAATGATGTAGCTCAACTGTAGCTGAGGTAAACAGAGTCAGGAGATATAATGATGTAGCTCAACTGTAGCTGAGGTAAACAGAGTCAGGAGATATAATGATGTAGCTCAACTGTAGCTGAGGTAAACAGAGTCAGGAGATATAATGATGTAGCTGATCTGTTGCTGAGGTAAACAGAGTCAGGGGATATAATGATGTAGCTCAACTGTAGCTGAGGTAAACAGAGTCAGGAGATATAATGATGTAGCTCAACTGTAGCTGAGGTAAACAGAGTCAGGAGATATAATGATGTAGCTGATCTGTTGCTGAGGTAAACAGAGTCAGGGGATATAATGATGTAGCTGATCTGTAGCTGAGGTAAACAGTCAGGAGATATAATGATGTAGCTGATCTGTTGCTGAGGTAAATAGAGTCGGGAAATATAACGATAGTGAGAAAAATCTCTGGAGCACTCTTCTTTTCCTTTTCGTAGGAGACACCATGGACTAGTTGTATTTATTAGT
>NC_048579.1:8702565-8722565 GCF_013265735.2 Oncorhynchus mykiss | reverse complement strand
GACCTTCAATTGAGCACACACCAATACAGTTGGAATGTAAATTTGCAAACGGGATCACATATAGACAATTTTTTACTACTTATAATCAGTTTTAATAATTTATCATTACAGCCCCCGTGACAGATCGGTATCTCAATGCGTTCATTAGCCTAAATAACTGTCAATTTAGCAGTGTTTAAACCTCCTCAATCAAACTGATACCACAAAATAACAATTTTAGACAAGTCTAAATCAATTACGGGCACAGTTGACAAACCCCCCCCCCCCCTTCCCTGGCATTCAATCTTCTGTCAATTCTTAATTTCCCTTCTTCAGATAGCTTCAGAGTTCAAAGTGGAAGACCCCACCACAACGCTCACCTGTACCCCATCACAACTCTTACTATGTCTTGTCCAGTTTCCAAACAGTATACCACCAATATGAGAGAAGTTTTGGATCTCTCTCTCCATGCTCACTCTACGTGGACATCTGTTGCACTCCTGAGAGAAAAGGCGGTTGATAACTTCAACTGGATGCTGTACACCGGTGGCTCGCCCAGACTCGTGGTGCACTAGGTTGAAGGTTGTTGTGTGATATATAACAATAGGTTGAATGAGTCCGAGCAGGACAGGGCCGTCCGTATTGAACATAATTTCTTCAGCCGGTTAGAGGGGGTTTTGAGGTCCACGCCATTCGGTCACGTTATAACCCTTTCATCCATCTAGATACCATCTCCACCATAAGCTCGAGAAAGGACAGATCAGAACAACAATTCAGTTCAGTTCATATCTGATTCAGGAAATCCAGACAAATGATCTAATACATGACAAATTATTACTTCAGACCAATATTTTTAATACAAATCTCAAAAACAAATGTCAAAGAGAATAACACATTCTGTTGATCCAATTTTTCCAAATTGGTTATACTCCTCTTATCACACTGTCAACCTCATCGCAGGGTCAGGAAATGTTCCCGATCATCCAGCAGACCCAATCTGGTGAGATTTATCGTAACAAAATGTAACAAACAACGCAACAATACAGTCCTTCATATATCACTCTATACATCCCTACATATCACTCAAGGTGTGTAAACTTCAATCCAAAACCCACATTTTGACACGACTCACCATAGTGACTAATGTGTAAAAAAAAAAAAAAATCCAATTAGAATCACTAGCCATACAGTATTAACTCCATGAAGAAACACAATTGTGCCCATATCTTGATTCAAGGAATATAAAAATAGACTAGACAGGACTATCCATCTCGTGTTCCGAATTCCACATAGAGATATTAAATATAACCTCCGTAATTATCATCATTACAAATTACCTTCAAATCAGTATTACAAATGACCTGAAATCATCAACCAAACATCTCTCGGCTTTTCCAGTGAGGGCGATCAAACCACACTAGAAAGTCAGGACAGAACAGGTCAGAGGTTATTAAAACCCGTCAAATGAGTTTTGCTTTCTGTATTAGATTAATTATTTAAAAACAGTCAAACATGTCATACATTTCGTATCCCAGGTTACAGTTTCTTCAGTACATCCCTGATCAAACGAATACACATTTTCAATTAAAACTCAGAAAATAAAACTTCAGAAAATTCAATTTGAAGACACCTTGTCTCTTACCCTTGAAAACCCACTGAAACCAAATAAAATAATCCCACACAATAAATCAAACATGGAAACACTAACAAACATTCATGATGTACGGTAAAAACAAACAACATTTTCCTTATTTAATGTGGAAGCATCCTTAACCTTTCTGATCTCCCCATCCCGGATCCGGGTTCGTGAATACAGACTCAAGCTCATTACCATAACGCAACGTTAACTATTCATGAAAATCGCAAATGAAATGAAATAAATATGCCATCTCTCAAGCTTAGCCTTTTGTTAACAACACTGTCATCTCAGATTTTCAAAATATGCTTCTCAACCATTGCAAAACAAGCATTTGTGTAACAGTATTGATGGCTAACGTAGCATTTAGCATTAGCATTCAGCTGGCAACATTTACACAAAAAAACAGAAAAGCATTCAAAAAAATCATTTACCTTTGAAGAACTTCAGATGTTTTCAATGAGGAGACTCTCAGATAGCAAATGTTCAGTTTTTCCTGAAAGATTATTTGTTTAGGACAAATCGCTCCGTTTTCTGCGTCACGTTTAGCTATGAAAAAACCCCTGTATCCAGGATTGTGTAAATCTATCAGCAAGCTCATTAGCATAACACAACGTTAACTATTTATGAAAATCGCAAATGAAATGAAATAAATATGCCATCTCTCAAGCTTAGCCTTTTGTAAACAACACTGTCATCTCAGATTTTCAAAATATGCTTCTCAACCATAGGAAAACAATCATTTGTGTAAAAGTAGCTAGCTAGAGTTAGCATTTCGCGTTAGCATTTAGCGTTAGCATTAGCGTTAGCATCCAGCACGCAACATTAACAAAAACATAAAAGCCTTCAAATAAAATCATTTACCTTTGAAGAACTTCTGATGTTTTCAATGAGGATACTCTCAGTTAGATAGCAGATGCTCAGTTTTTCCAAAAAGATTCCTTGTGTATTAGAAATAGCTCCGTTTTATACATCACATTTGGCTACCAAAAAAAATCCATAAATTCAGTCCTCAAAACGCAAACTTTTTTCCAAATTAACTCCATAATATCGACTGAAAACATGGCAAACGTTTTTTAGAATCAAGCCTCAAGGTGTTTTTCACATATCTCTTCATTGATACATCGTTCTTGGACACATGCTTTCTCTCCTGAATCCCAGGAGAAAATGACCGCACCTGAAGATTACGCACAAATTTAGACAAAGGACACCGGGCGGACCTCTGGAAAATGTAGTCTCTTATGGCCAATCTTCCAATGATATGCCTACAAATACGTCACAATGCTGCTAAGACCTTGGGCGAACGACAGAAAGTGTAGGCTCATTCCTTGCGCAATCACAGCCATATAAGGAGAGAATGGAAAACAGAGCTTCAGAAATTCTGCTAATTCCTGGGTGATGCATCATCTTGGTTTCGCCTGTAGAATGAGTTCTGGGGCACTTACAGACAAAATCTTTGCAGATTCTGAAACTTCAGAGTGTTTTCTTTCCAAAACTGTCAAGAATATGCATAGTCGAGCATCTTTTCGTGACAAAATATCGCGCTTAAAACGGGAACGTTTTTTATCCAAAAATGAAATAGCGCCCCTAGAGCTCTAAGAGGTTAACATACTGTACATACTGTAGTGGACTTCGAATACAACAGTGAAATGCTTACTTACAGGCTCTAACCAATAGTGCGAAAAAAAAGGTGTGTGTGTGTGTGTGCGTGCGTGCGTGCGTGCGTGTGTGTGTAGGTAAAGAAATAAAACAACAGTACAAATACAATTTGAAAATAAGAGTAGCAAGGCCATAAACACACACCGTTTAGTCAGGCTTATTGAGATAGTATGTACATGCAGCCATAAACACACACCGTTTAGTCAGGCTTATTGAGATAGTATGTACATGTAGCCATAAACACACACCGTTTAGTCAGGCTGATTGAGATAGTATGTACATGTAGCCATAAACACACACCGTTTAGTCAGGCTTATTGAGATAGTATGTACATGTAGCTATATACACACACCGTTTAGTCAGGCTTATTGAGATAGTATGTACATGCAGCCATAAACACACACCGTTTAGTCAGGCTTATTGAGATAGTATGTACATGTAGCCATAAACACACACCGTTTAGTCAGGCTGATTGAGATAGTATGTACATGTAGCCATAAACACACACCGTTTAGTCAGGCTTATTGAGATAGTATGTACATGTAGCTATATACACACACCGTTTAGTCAGGCTTATTGAGATAGTATGTACATGTAGCTATATACACACACAGTTTAGTCAGGCTTATTGAGATAGTGTGTACATGTAGGTATCGTGAAAGTGACTATGCATATATGATGAACAGAGTAGCAGTAGCGTAAAAGAGGGGATGGCGGGTGGTGGGTGGTGGGACACAATGCAGATAGCCCAGTTAGCCAATGTGCGGGAGCACTGGTTGGTCGGCCCAATTGAGGTAGTATGTACATGAATGTACAGTTAAAGTGACTATGCATATATGATGAACAGAGAGTAGCAGCAATGTAAAAGAGGGGTTGGGGCGGGGGGCACAATGGAAATAGTCCGGGTAACCATTTGGTTACCTGTTCAGGAGTCTTATGGCTTGGGGGTAAAAACTGTTGAGAAGCCTTTTTGTCCTAGACTTGGCACCCCGGTACCGCTTGCCATGCAGTAGTAGAGAGAACAGTCTATGACTGGGGTGGCTGGGGTCTTTGACAATTTTTAGGGCCTTCCTCTGACACCGCCTGGTGTAGAGGTCCTGGATGGCAGGCAGCTTTGCCCCAGTGATGTATTGGGCCGTACGCACTACCCTCTGAAGTGCCTTGCGGTCAGAGGCCGAGCAATTGCCGTACCAGGCAGTGATGCAACTGGTCAGGATGCTCTCGATGTTGCAGCTGTAGAACCTTTTGAGGATCTCAGGACCCATGACAAATCTTTTTAGTTTCCTGAGGGAGAATAGGCTTTGTCGTGCCCTCTTCACTACTGTCTTGGTGTGTTGGGACCATTCTAGCTTATTGTTGATGTGGACACCAAGGAGTTTGAAGCTCTCAACCTGCTCCACTACAGCCCCGTCGATGAGAATGGGGACGTGCTCGGTGCTCCTTTTCCTGTAGTCCACAATCATCTCCTTAGTCTTGGTTACGTTGAGGGATAGGTTGTTATTCTGTCACCACCCGACCAGGTCTCTGACCTCCTCCCTGTAGGCTGTCTCGTCATTGTCGGTGATCAGGCCTACCACTGTTGTGTCGTCTGCAAACATAATCATGTCGGTGATCTAGAATTTTTTCCCCTCTGGTTGCACATTTAACATGTTGATAGAGATTTGGTAGAACTGATTTAAGTTTTCCTGCATTAAAGTCTCCGGCCACTAGGAGCGCCGCCTCTGGGTGAGCGGTTTCCTGTTTGCTTATTTCCTTATACAGCTGACTGAGTGAGGTCTTAGAGCCAGCATCTGATTGTGGTGGTAAATAAACAGCCACGAAAAGTATAGCTGAGAACTCTCTAGGCAAGTAGTGTGGCCTGCAATTTATCACAATATACTCTACTTCAGGCGAGCAAAATCTAGAGACTTCCTTAGATTTCGTGCACCAACTGTTGTTTACAAATATGCACAGACCGCCCCCCCCCCACGTTCTATCTTGCCGTGCATGTCGTCATGCAGCCACGATTCTGTGAACCATAGGGTATTACAGTTGTTGATGTCCCATTGGTAGGATATTCGTGATCGTACCTCGTCTAGTTTATTGTCCAATGATTGCACGTTGGCGAGTAATATTGACGGTAACTGCAGCTTTCCTAGTCACCTTCTGCGGTTCCGGACGAGGCATCCGGCTCTTCTTCCTCTGCGTCGCTTCCTCTTGCAAATAACGGGGATGTCGGTCCTCTGGGGTGTTTGGAGAATATCGTGTGAGTCCTGCTTGTTGTTGTTGTTGAAAAAATCTTTGTCTAATCTGAGGTGAGTGATCGCTGTCCAGATATCCAGAAGCTCTTTTCTGATGTAAGATATGGTTGCAGAAACATTATGTACAAAATATTTTATAAATATCGCAAAAAAAACACATAATAGCACAATTAGAAAGAATCCTAGTCAAAACACATCAGATACTATAGTTTCATTACGAGGACTAGACACCTTCCAAAGTAAACAATCCCAGAGCCCCTTTCTGGTAATCCTATAATTTTAACCTATTGCATTAGTTTAGTCAAAATATAAAACCTGTTTTAACAAATCTTGGACCTTCAAAAAGTTGGCACCGGCAGCTCAATATTCATCAGCTCAATATTCAGTACCAAAACATTCACTTTAGATACTTGCCACTGTTCCACATAATGGAAACAGCTTATCGTTTTAAATTACATTACCTTCCTTCTCAAATTCACTGGTGTTACCTAAACTACAAAACTGAGCAACAATAATCGCAACAATAATCAGAAACTGTCAAAGAATGTTTCTGATTCAACTATTCAGACCTCTGCTTCCAATGTCCCACTGCGTCCCTTACAGCCTGATATAGCGAGCACGACTGGCTTTCACCCACGGAATTAAACATGGAAATATCTTTCCAAAAAAACACTAATAACTAATAACATATTTCCATTCACATTATTAGAAGGCATTGTTTTAATTTCAGGCAACCCTAACAATATTACTCTGTATTTTTAATATCAACCTCCGCTGGATATTCCCTTTCTACTTCTTCTTCTTCTTCTACTTTCTACTTATTAAATCTCTATTATTATAAGATTAACATGTAATGCGTCAAATCCCCGAAATACTTCAGTCAATTCCTAAGGGAAAAGACACGTTTCGATGTGAGTTAAAATAGTTCACAATACTTGAGCCTCTTCCTGCCCACAACTACAATTCAGTCAGTGACATAGACCCAATGCTATTGAATTGACCAGTATATCCCGCAAATATCCCAGTTATAGTAGTTTGTGGTCTTGACATCTGGCACATAATAGCGATACAATTACCACAAAATAGCCTTAACGTTCATCCAAGTGTTTCTTTCCAAAGATTTCACATGTGCAAAGGGGATTTAGGAATCAACGAGTTGAATCGACATTCATTGATTTCGAAACAGATCTGGCAAGGTGTCAGATTCTTCCCAAGGAGTTTTGGGTGTGGAGTCAGGTGCAGGAGAAAGCAAGTTCTGAAAAGGGTGTTTATTAAACAAGTCCAAATAACAGGAAACCGGACTACAACAGTAGCCTCAAAAACCACTCAGACACAGTCCAGGGGAAAAAAGCACCTGTCAATAAACAGAACCCAAGAAAACGCAACCCAAATCTTACTGACAGCAAAACGAAACAATCCCGCACAAAACCAGAGGAAATGGCGAGATTAAAATCCCCCCCCTAATTAACCAAATAGAACACAGGTGAAACACAAAACATACAAAACCAAAAGAAAAGGAAGAAGGATCGGTGGCAGCTAGTAGACCGGCGACGACGACCTCCAAGCGAGAGGAGCCCCCTTCGGTGGCAGCTAGTAGACCGGCGACGACGACCTCCAAGCGAGAGGAGCCCCCTTCGGTGGCAGCTAGTAGACCGGCGACGACGACCTCCAAGCGAGAGGAGCCCCCTTCGGTGGCAGCTAGTAGACCGGCGACGACGACCTCCGAGCGAGAGGAGCCCCCTTCGGTGGCAGCTAGTAGACCGGCGACGACGACCTCCGAGCGAGAGGAGCCCCCTTCGGTGGCAGCTAGTAGACCGGCGACGACGACCTCCGAGCGAGAGGAGCCCCCTTCGGTGGAAGTCGTGACATAAAGCTAGTAGACCGGCGACGACGACCTCCAAGCGAGAGGAGCCCCCTTCGGTGGAAGTCATGACATAAAGTCAATAAAAACAGATTATATTTTCCCGACCAATGAAATTCCTTCATTACTTCACATTTACTCCGTAATGATTTTGAATTTGATGGTAACCCTAATTTGGTTTCTTACGTCTTGACAAGTAACGTCTGCATTCAGTGCTAATTCTCCCTAACTCTTAATGTGGAAATAAAAACCACTTTTCAAGCCGTATGTGCTATTTAATTTAAAGGTATTAACTGGGCTGAGAAAACCCCCATAGTCTCATTGGTTAAGGTAAGTGAATTCCCCATACTTTCCTGTTATAAATGTAACAAATATTGCCTCTACACTCACTTTTCGAATGACCAATGGCCCCACACACTACGCTTCGGTATTTTTCCGCTATCTCCGCAATATCCATGTTGATAACAGTTTTCAAACCTGCCATCAAAGCAGACATACACATTCTATCAATATACTCACATACCCAAGTTGTGTTCAAATACCCATACTAATATGCTATATACTACATGTCAGCGTATACTTCATACTATATACTATTAGTTAATTTTAGTATAATGTAACCAAACGGTAACCTTTCAGTTCAAATCAAAATCAAATCAAATGTATTTATATAGCCCTTCGTACATCAGCTGATATCTCAAAGTGCTGTACAGAAACCCAGCCTAAAACCCCAAACAGCAAGCAGGTGTAGAAGCACGGTGGCTAGGAAAAACTCGCTAGAAAGGCCATAACCTAGGAAGAAACCTAGAGAGGAACCAGGCTATGAGGGGTGGCCAGTTCTCTTCTGGCTGTGCCGGGAGGAGATAACAGAACATGGCCAAGATGTTCAAATGTTCATAAATGACCAGCATGGTCACATAATAATCACAGTAGTTGTCGAGGGTGCAGCAAGTCAGCACCTCAGGAGTAAATGTCAGTTGGCTTTCCATAGCCGATCTGATTAAGAGTATCTCTACCGCTCCTGCTGTCTCTAAAGAGTTGAAAACAACAGGTCTGGGACAGGTAGCACGTTCGGTGACTTTGAGCTTTGCATGTCTACAGGTCTACTTTGCATGTCTACTGGAAGTGCTGTTGCTATGCAGCCTTTTTCTAGCTTGTTAGCATAACAAATCACTAGTTAGACATTTTACGATCATTGTTCTTTGAAAACGCACAGCGACTATACCATTTAGCTAAGCTAAGAATGACGCGAATAATCACATCAATAAACGTTGGATAGCATAGTTAATATACTGACAAGTTCAATATATTAGTAGCCAACTAACGTTAGGTAGCTAGGTAACATATATTACTGGTACATACTGCTGTAATGATACACTATGCGGTTCATAAGGATAGTGTAACTAACAAATTGTCATAATTAGTTAATGCAATGGATTTGTATCCGCTCTCACATATTTCCAGTCAGCAGAGAGATGCTACACAATTTTATCCATGATTGGATTTTTTTTCATATTCAAGCCGAATTGTTTTTTTTTTTACATTTTACTACCTTTGTGCTCCCTGTAGTGCCTCTATGGTTTTTCTATAGTTGACCTCTTCCTGACTGTTACGCACACCTCTATGAAGAGGGAACGCAACACCCTGCTACAACTAAACTCTGTGAAGTGAAAAAGGTATGGACTGAAGGTGCGAGTAAGGATGACAACAGGGAGAATGTGGTACCGTTTTACAAGGACTTTATTCCTTCACATGGTAATATGGGGAAAAGGGGCTGGACGGAACCAAAGCAAAGAAAGTAAATCTCAAAGCCCCCTCTCCTATCTTACCTGCCTACCCACTACTTACCTAATTTAGCACCACCTGGTGCCCTAACCAAAATACAGGGAGTGGTCCGCCCAGGTCTTACCTAGTGTGCCTAGACAGTGAATATACTACGGCTATATGTATGCCCGCGGGCCTCTTGCCTAAGCACTCCCAATGTCCCTTCCCCCCTGGGAACAAATGAAACAGAATATTAAACAATTTCACAAACAAACTAAGAAACAAAGTACATCAAATAAGCTCTATCTGAGCAACAAACTCACAGAACATACCAACTCTCAGCAATGAACTCCCAGCAAATCAACCTCCAGCAAAAATCTCTCTATCACAATCAATCACTCTGCAATGACCTCCCAGCAAAATATCTCTAGCAAATCTCTATCACAAACAATCGCTCTGCAATGACCTCAGCAAAATCTCTCTCAGCAATCCCTACCTCCAAATCTCTCTCTCCTGAACAGAACACTGGCTTTTATATAGCTTCAGAAGGAATGGGTAATTGGAGACAGCTGTGTCTTGACGAGGGGGCGGGGTCAGCTCTCCAATTAGCCCTGGAGTCGACCAATCAGCTGCTTGAGGGATTTCAGGAAGCCATTTCCTGAAATAAAACACATGCAAATACACAAACTACAACACATAAACTGGGGAACGTAACACTGACGGTGGCCAGATAGTGCCTCTATGGTTTCTATAGTTGACCTCTTCCTGCCGGTGGCCAGATAGTGCCTCTATGGTTTTGCTATAGTTGACCTCTTCCTGACGGTGGCCAGATAGTGCCTCTATGGTTTTGCTATAGTTGACCTCTTCCTGACGGTGGCCAGATAGTGCCTCTATGGTTTTTCTATAGTTTACCTCTTCCTGACGGTGGCCAGATAGTGCCTCTATGGTTTTGCTATAGTTGACCTCTTCCTGACGGTGGCCAGATAGTGCCTCTATGGTTTTGCTATAGTTGACCTCTTCCTGACAGTGGCCAGATAGTGCCTCTATGGTTTTGCTATAGTTGACCTCTTCCTGACGGTGGCCAGATAGTGCCTCTATGGTTTTGCTATAGTTGACCTCTTCCTGCCAGAGTGTTTAGATGTCCTCACTCACTGCTCTCACCGCTCTACATTTAACAATTTTCTAACGTAGTGATACCAACTTCCTGGAGAGTAGTTAGGGCATTTGTGCCTTTTAATTATGTTTTACCAGTACACTGATTAATACATTTTCTTTAACAATGTTTATTTCGTTTTTTTTTTTTTTTTTTTTTTACATTTTACTTGCAGGAATAAATATATATCTATATATCTCATAACTCATAACCGTGACATAACATCCCATGGCTGCTTCTCTGCTTCAACAGAGAAACACTGTCTCTAACCAGGATACTTCTGCTTCAACAGAAAAGATCCCAATCGGAGATGTCCGCTGCTCCTACAGGGTCACCATGCTTCAACAGGATGGTTGCCCGACTTCCAGGACTTCCCCTATTCAGACATATCTCTGCTGCCTTTTAACTAGGGGCGTTGTTCCTACAACATAGTTTCTAACTAGGGGTGTCATTGCTACAACATAGTTTCTAACTAGGGGTGTCGTTGCTACAACAACGTTTCTAACTAGGGGCGTTGTTCCTACAACATAGTTTCTAACTAGGGGTGTCATTGCTACAACATAGTTTCTAACTAGGGGTGTCATTGCTACAACAACGTTTCTAACTAGGGCTGTCGTTGCTACAACAACGTTTCTAACTAGGGGTGTCATTGCTGCAACAACATTTCTAACTAGGGCTGTCGTTGCTACAACAACGTTTCTAACTAGGGGTGTCGTTGCTACAACAACGTTTCTAACTAGGGGTGTCATTGCTGCAACAACATTTCTAACTAGGGCTGTCGTTGCTACAACATTGTTTCTATCTAGGGCTGTCGTTGCTACAACAACGTTTCTAACTAGGGCTGTCGTTGCTACAACAACGTTTCTAACTAGGGGTGTCATTGCTGCAACAACATTTCTAACTAGGGCTGTCGTTGCTACAACAACGTTTCTAACTAGGGGTGTCGTTGCTACAACAACGTTTCTAACTAGGGGTGTCATTGCTGCAACAACATTTCTAACTAGGGCTGTCGTTGCTACAACAACGTTTCTAACTAGGGCTGTCGTTGCTACAACATAGTTTCTAACTAGGGGTGTCATTGCTACAACATAGTTTCTAACTAGGGGTGTCGTTGCTACAACAACGTTTTTAACTAGGGGTGTCGTTGCTACAACATAGTTTCTAACTAGGGGTGTCGTTGCTACAACAACGTTTCTAACTAGGGGTGTCGTTGCTACAACAACTTTTCTAACTAGGGGTGTCATTGCTACAACAACATTTCTAACTAGGGCTGTCGTTGCTACAACAAAGACATAACGTGCACAACCTGTTCTTAGAACAGGATTTTCTATGATGTTCGAAAGAGAATCAGTCTCACCCTGAATTTATCTTATCTGTCCGGAATGACATATCCACTCACTGACACTCCCAGCAGGTCCGAGGTGGATCCCCCTCTGCTTCGTTTTAGTTGGAGTGTGTGGTTCCCTGAGCCACGTCTAATGCCCCTGCACGCAGTCTAGCCTCGGTCTCCTGGGAGCAATCAACAAGCAGAGTTAGCATCCCACAGAGGTCACCAAACTGTGGTGGAATATCTAATCAAAGGGAAGGGAGACTGCAGATTCTTTCAAACAACACTTTATGAAAAAGATTTGCAAAAATGGAGAATCAACTATCCACTCAACAGAGCATAGTTGAAAACGGCTATTTGTAAGGGCTATTTGAACAAGAAGGAGAGTGATGGAGTGCTGCATCAGATGACCTGGCTTCCACAATCACCCGACCTCAACCCAGTTGAGATGGTTGGTCCGCGGGGTGAAATAAAAGCAGCCAACAAGTGCTCAGCATATGTTGGGAACTCCTTCAAGACTATTGGAAAAGCATTCCTCATGAAGCTGGTTGAGAGAATGTCAAGAGTGTGCAAAGCTGTCATCAAGGCAAAGGGTGGCTACTTTGAAGAATCTTAAAATATACTTTTTTGGTTACTACATGATTCCATATGTATTATTTCATAGTTTTGATGTCTTCACTATCATTCTGCAATGTATAAATAGTTTAAAAAATCCCTTGAACGAGTAGGTGTGTCCAAACTTTTGACTGGCACTGTACATTTATCTCTTTCATATGTTTATGTCTCTACTCTCCCATTTCTCTCTATCTCGCTTTATTTTCTCTTTCTGAAAGCAACTCTATGTTTCTGTTTTGTTATCTCTACCTTCTCTTCTCCCTCCCTGTTCTTTGTTTCAAATTAAATTCAAATTATTCAAAGCAGCTTTCAATGCTGTATACAGTTCCAGTTTGACTAGCTAGTTGTAGCTAGCCATTACTGACACATCTGTTCTCTTCAAATTGTCTTTCTCCTTCTCTCATTCTCCCTTCTCTTCTTCTCTCCTTCTCCCTTCACTCCTTCTCTCCTTCTCCCTTCTCTCCTTCTTTCCTTCTCTCCTTCTCTCCCTTCTCTCCTTCTCTCCTTCTCTCCTTCTCCCCTTCTCCTCCTTCTCCCTTCTCTCCTTCTCCCTTCTCTTCTTCTCCCTTCTCTCCTTCTCCCTTCTCTCCTTCTCTCCTTCTCCCTTCTCTCCTTCTCTCCTCTCCTTCACTCCTTCTCCCTTCTCTCCTTCTCTCCATCTCCTCTTCTCTCCTTCTCTCCTTCTCTCCTTCTCTCCCATTAGGGACACACTCCATTAGGGAAACACTGAGGATTACCCCATTAGGGTTATTGTTACCCCATTAGGGTTATGGTTACCCCATTAGGGACATACTGAAATATATGTCTCCCTCTCTCTCTCTCTCTCTCTCTCTCTCTTTCTCCACCCTCCCCTCCCCTGCACCTCAATCGCGGTTCTAACAACGCAGTTAATTTTCAGAAGGCGGAGAAGAGGAGAGATGAAATGATGGTGAGCTAAAAATAATACCTCCATAAATAAGGGAGGCCATTAAGAGTGATTGGGAGGCGGAAGATTCATGTTGGGAAGGGAAGATTCATTAGTGCTCCCCACTGTCTTCCAGAGAGCTACTCCCAGTTTGTACACAGTCTATAGTCTACACAAACAGTCTACACAGACAGTCTACACAGACAGCCTATAGACCACAGTCTATATTCTACACAAACTGTCTACAGTCTACAAATTACCCACAGTCTAGAGACTACACAAATAGTCAACACAGACGGTCTACAGACTATACACAGACCATAGCCTACATACAAAGTCTACACAGACAGTGGTGGCACTCAGTGGTATTTCACCCAGTAGATAGGGGAGTTTGCCAAAATTGGATTCGTTTTGGAATTCTTTGTGGGTCTGTGTAATCTGAGGCAAATATGTGTCTCTAATATGGTCATATATTTGGCAGGAGGTTAGGAAGTGCAGCTCAGTTTCCACTTACTTTTGTGAGCAGTGTGCACATAGCCTGTCTTCTCTTGAGAGCCAGGTCTGCCCATGTCGGCCTTTCTCAATAGCAAGGCTTTGCTCACTGAATCTGTGCGTAGTCAAAGCTTTCCTTAATGTTGGGTCAGTCACAGGGGTCAGGTATTCTGCTACTGTATACTCTGTGTATACACTCCCTCTCTCTCTCTCTCTCTCTCTCTCTCTCTCTCTCTCTCTGATGTGGAGAGATAACATTTCAGATCTGATCAACATCAGAATAATAATACCCTCCCTCCCTCTCGTCCCCCCTTGTCCTCATCTTCCCCCACCTCCTCCCTTTCTTCCACCTCCTCATATCTTCCCTTCTCCTCCTCCCCCCTCTTCCTACGCTCTTCCATATCCTCTTCCTCTCATTCCCTCTCCTCCTCCTCCTCCTCCTCCTCCTCCTCCACCTTCACCTCCATCTCTCTCATTACATACCCCCTGGCAGGTGCAATTAGAACACAAGCCACCCAGGGAATAGCCTTGTTTACATCCAGCTGTGTTTATACTGTAGTGAACCCTCCGACGCCCTGACAACTAGATTTAAAAGATGTCTTCTTCGTGAATGTAACATGACTGAAAGATATTGTAGAACCAAATATCTTTAGAAATCTCATTAAGTCTCTAAGTTAGGTCCCTCCTGTGAATAAAGAGGAGTATTATTTATTCCCTACCATCTCAAAGCAAGCCGTGCCGTGAATTGCTTTTCTAATGCACAAATAAATGTTATTGTGAGAAATCAATCACTCTGACTGATAATATGAGAATAACTGACTAGACTGACTGGAATGACTAGACTGACAAGACTGACTGGAATGACTAGACTGACTGGACTGACTAGACTGACTGGTCTGACTAGACTGACTGACTGGTCTGACTAGACTGACTGGTCTGACTGAAATGACTAGACTGACTGGAATGACTAGACTGACTGGAATGACTAGACTGACTGGTCTGACTGATCTGACTGACTGGTTTGACTGGTCTGACTAGACTGACTGGAATGACTAGACTGACTGGAATGACTAGACTGACTGGTCTGACTAGACTGACTGGTCTGACTGAAATGACTAGACTGACTGGAATGACTAGACTGACTGGAATGACTAGACTGACTGGTCTGACTGATTTGACTGGTCTGACTAGACTGACTGGAATGACTAGACTGACTGGAATGACTAGACTGACTGGAATGACTAGACTGACTGGTCTGACTGATCTGACTAGACTGACTGACTGGTCTGACTAGACTGACTGGTCTGACTGGTCTGACTAGACTGACTGGAATGACTAGACTGACTAGACTGACTGACTGATTGGTCTGACTAGACTGACTGGTCTGACTAGACTGACTGACTGGTCTGACTAGACTGACTGGTCTGACTGGTATGACTGACTGGTCTGACTAGACTGACTGGAATGACTAGACTGACTGGAATGACTAGACTGACTGGTCTGACTAGACTGACTGGTCTGACTGGTCTGACTAGACTGACTGGAAAGACTAGACTGACTGGTCTGACTGATCTGACTGACTGGTCTGACTAGACTGACTGACTAGACTTACTAGATTGACTGACTTGTCTGACTAGACTTACTAGATTGACTAGACTGACTAACTGGTCTGACTAGACTGACTGGTCTGACTAGACTGACTGACTGGTCTGACTAGACTTATTATATTGACTGGAATGACTGGAATGACTGGAATGACTAGACTGACTGGAATGACTAGACTGACTGGTCTGACTAGACTGACTGGTCTGACTAGACTGACTGGTCTGACTAGACTGACTGGAATGACTAGACTGACTGGTCTGACTGGTCTGACTGGCCTGACTAGACTGACTGACTGGTCTGACTAGACTGCCTGGTCTGACTGGTCTGACTAGACTGACTGGTCTGACTAGACTGACTGGAGTGAGTAGACTGACTGGTCTGACTAGAATTACAAGATTGACTGACTGGTCTGACTAGACTTACTATATTGACTAGACTGACTGACTGGTCTGACTAGACTGACTGGTCTGACTAGACTGACTGACTGGTCTGACTAGACTGACTAGTCCGACTAGACTGACTTGAATGACTAGACTGATTAGACTGACTGGTCTGACTAGACTGACTGGAACGACTAGACTGACTGGACTGACTAGACTGACTGGTCTGACTAGACTGACTGGAACGACTAGACTGACTGGTCTGACTAGACTGACTGGTCTGACTAGACTGACAGGAACGACTAGACTGACTGGTCTGACTAGACTGACTGGAACGACTAGACTGACTGGAACGACTAGACTGACTGGAGTGACTATACTGACTGACTGGTCTGACTAGACTGACTAGACTGACTATACTGACTAGTCTGACTAGACTGACTGGTCTGACTAGACTGACTAGACTGACTGGTCTGACAAGACTGACTAGTCTGAGGGGGCCTAAATAGGGCGTGGGCATGGTTGACTTGGGTGGGTGTTGATTGGTTGGAGTGGGGGTGTGGATATGGCTGGTGGTGTTGTGGTCTGGATGTAGGTCCTCTCAGCGTGGGTCCTCTATGTGTAGGTCCGGGGGGGTCCCGCAGGTCTGGGAGAGTGTCTCGCTGGTCTGGTCGGGGTGTCTATTGATCTGTTGCTCCTGTGTGAAGTGTTGGGGCTGCATTTGAGGGCAATATCCTTAGTTTCCGGGCAAAGGTGGGCACTGCTGCCTTGTATAGGTGGACCAGGTAGCTCCTATTACATATGCTGTAGTCTTGTGGTAAACTGACGCCATTTTGGGATAATGTATGTGGTTTCATTTCATTGTGTCGAGGAATTTATATCCATCCATCGCCAAGATTATGTCTGTTGGGGAAATGTAAATACTGGTGATCAATATCAGATAACTTGTTTGTAATCTAGGTCTGATTACTGCAAGACATTGCATAGCCATCAACTGGAAAGCCAAACTGGAGGACTGAACCATTTAGCTACAAACCTGTTGGATTTGGATTATAAAGTTAGCCATTTGATTAACTTTACCACACCTGTCCTGTATTCTCCTCCTCTTAGAATAGAACGTTGTACTAGAAGCCCAGACCAGAACAACACACAGAGAGAGAGAAAAAGGAGAGAGAGAGAGAGAGAGAGAAAGAGAGAGAGAGAGAGGGAGAGAGGGAATCTTTCTCTCTCCACCTGTAGACTACCTCCAGGGCAATCCAATATTTATGAGGAGTGATGAGAGTTAGTTGGGTGAATTGGTCCTTTAAGCATTATTTTTTTATGTTTCTGCAGTTGTCCACTCAATGTGTACTCTGCTTGGAGTTTTGGGTGCAGTGCATCTATTTATCTAACCCCCAGCAGAACTGTCACCTGCCTGGAGTCTGGGGCGCAGTGATATCTCCTTATCTAACCCCCAGCAGAACTGTCACCTGCCTGGAGTCTGGGGCGCAGTGATATCTCCTTATCTAACCCCCAGCAGAACTGTCACTCTCATAACAACACTCTGCTCTCTCTCTGCTCATACTGCACACACACACACACACACACACACACACACGAGACACTAGACACTATTTGGGGTGTTTTTCCAGTCTCCCTACATAATTCTGAATGACGAGAGGTGTTTCAAACATAATTATGAGTGAGGAGATGTTTCAAACATAATTACTAGTGATGAGAGGTGTTTCAGACATAATTATGAGTGATAAGATGTGTTTCAGACATAATTATGAGTGATGAGATGTGTTTGAGACATAATTATGAGTGACGAGAGGTGTTTCAGACATAATTATGAGTGACGAGATGTGTTTCAGACATAATTATGAGTGACGAGATGTGTTTCAGACATAATTATGAGTGATGAGAGGTGTTTCAGACATAAGTATGAGTGACGAGAGGTGTTTCAGACATAATTATGAGTGACGAGATGTGTTTCAGACATAATTATGAGTTGATATATGGATAGATTGGATAGAAGTGTGCTGGAGACGTTCTTCAGAACCTCCAAGATCAACTGATGACGGCAGCCGAAACCAGCTGGATCAGGAAAGCAAATGTCAAACTAATCATTTGTTTTGCTGTTGGTAGCTAGCTAGCAATATTGCTAAGCTCTCTTTTCACATGAGGCAATGTTGTTCAGCACAGTATAATTTCTTGATCTTTTTGGCCATAACAGGACTTGCTGGTACCACTACGAGCCAAGCTAGTCAAGTTGAGCTAGCTAGCTGTGTTTGCTATACCCAACATGTACTGTAGCCTAATGTTATAGCTAGCTAGCTAATGTTAGCTAGCTAGCCTCGGTGCATCTCATTAGGACTAGCAGCAAAAGTGGGTAAATGTTTTGATGATGATGACAAAGAGTAAAGGAATGACTTTGACTTTGAAACTCTTAATAGCCTTGGAGTAACTATACCTGTGTGTTGTAGCTAGCTAACGTGTGTCTGTGAGATTTCTCATACTAGCCTTGGAGTAACTATACCTGTGTGTTGTAGCTACCTAATGTGTGTCTGTGAGATTTCTCATACTAGCCTTGGAGTAACTATACCTGTGTGTTGTAGCTACCTAATGTGTGTCTGTGAGATTTCTCATACTAGCCTTGGAGTAACTATACCTGTGTGTTGTAGCTACCTAATGTGTGTCTGTGAGATTTCTCATACTAGCCTTGGAGTAACTATACCTGTGTGTTGTAGCTACCTAATGTGTGTCTGTGATGTGTAATATTCTGCATTGTGCTGCTACAGTAGGAATGGAGACGATACACAACGATTAAGTCTAATAGTATTTTGTAATTATTTTACAGACAATACTGCTTGGTGGACTACATATTATTTGGGGGAGTTTGTTCTAAGTGGGGAGAAAACTTGGCACAGGACACCTAATCCCCTTAACAACAATCTCAACAATCTCCCCTTGTATTAAAGTGACTACCAACACCTCACTGCACCAGCCAAACACACCATATGCAAGTATTCCCTTTGTAGAAGTGTAGTAATCATAACCATTATGTCGTGTCTTTACTATCATTAACTGAAGATGGATCGTTTTTTATCAAAGATTCTCTGTAATTAGTTACTACGCGATCAACTGATTAATCACGTAACTGTAATTAACTAGGAAGTCGGGGCACCAAGGAAAAATATTCAGATTACAAAGTTATAATTTCCTAAAATAACTTTTCAGATATTTTATATTTATTATCCGAACCATTCTGATATCGGACCGTCGTCCTCACGTCCTCGGAACAGGAGGTTACATTGTCGTCAATGGCTTACATAGGAAGGGAGAGGAGGGCGTGTTTGAAAAGTTTTATAGTCCATGTCCCTTCACAGGGCGCCGGGCCACTGATTGAGCATAGCCCTAACCTTATGAAAACCCAAATCTCACATTTTAGAAGCTAAAATCACATTTCATCCCATCACGAATAATGTCATATTCAAACATTTAAATTGAACAACAATTCCATGTGTATCCGATAACTCTGATGTGTAGACTTTCCACTGTAGAGTTTATGTCATCTTATAATTGATGAGAATGTCTCAGATGACAACCGAACTGACATCATATTCATTAAGGACCACGACATATGTTCAGTTGGTCGGATTACCAGAATATAGTTAATGTCCCTTTAATTGAAACCTAAGTGTGGACTGATTTAGCCCTAAGTGTGGACTGATGTAACCCTAAGTGTGGACTGCTTTAACCCTAAGTGTGGACTGATTTAACCCTAAGTGTGGACTGATTTAACCCTAAGTGTGGACTGATTTAGCCCTAAGTGTGGACTGATGTAACCCTAAGTGTGGACTGATTTAGCCCTAAGTGTGGACTGATTTAACCCTAAGTGTGGACTGATTTAACCCTAAGTGTGGACTGCTTTAACCCTAAGTGTGGACTGATTTAGCCCTAAGTGTGGACTGCTTTAACCCTAAGTGTGGACTGCTTTAACCCTAAGTGTGGACTGCTTTAACCCTAAGTGTGGACTGATTTAACCCTAAGTGTGGACTGCTTTAACCCTAAGTGTGGACTGCTTTAACCCTAAGTGTGGACTGATTTAACCCTAAGTGTGGACTGATTTAACCCTAAGTGTGGACTGATTTAACCCTAAGTGTGGACTGATGTAACCCTAAGTGTGGACTGATGTAACCCTACGTGTGGACTGATTTAACCCTAAGTGTGGACTGATGTAACCCTACGTGTGGACTGATGTAACCCTACGTGTGGACTGATTTAGCCCTAAGTGTGGACTGCTTTAACCCTAAGTGTGGACTGCTTTAACCCTAAGTGTGGACTGCTTTAACCCTAAGTGTGGACTGATTTAACCCTAAGTGTGGACTGCTTTAACCCTAAGT
>NC_048579.1:8690065-8697565 GCF_013265735.2 Oncorhynchus mykiss | reverse complement strand
AGAGGAACCGCCCCCATCCTAGAGGGGGAGACCGAACTGATAAAGGAACAGCCCCCATCCTAGAGGGGGAGACCAAACTGACAGAGGAACAGCCCCCGTCCTAGAGGGGGAGACCAAACTGACAGAGGAACAGCCCCCGTCCTAGAGGGGGAGACCAAACTGACAGAGGAACAGCCCCGTCCTAGAGGGGGAGACCAAACTGACAGAGGAACAGCCCCCGTCTTAGAGGGGGAGACCAAACTGACAGAGGAACAGCCCCGTCCTAGAGGAGGAGATCAACCATTTCCAGTCCCAGAGACATGTACTAGTCACCAAATTGAGACTCTGCATTGGCAGAATAACTGACCACTGTGACTGACCCAAACTTAAGGAAAGCTTTGACTATGTACAGACTGAGTGAGCATAGCCTTGCTATTGAGAAAGGCCGCCGTAGGCAGACCTGGCTCTCAAGAGAAGACAGGCTATGTGCACACTGCCCACAAAATGAGGTGGAAACTGAGCTGCACTTCCTAACATCCTGACAAATGTATGACCATATTAGAGACATATTTCCCTCAGATTACACAGATCCACAAAGAATTCGAAAACAAACCCAATTTTGATAAACTCCCATATCTACTGGGTGAAATACCACAGTGTGACATCACAGCAGCAAGATTTATGACCTGTTGCCACAAGAAAAGGTCAACAACCGGTGAAGAACAAACACCATCGTAAATACAACCCATATTTATGTTTATTTATATTCCCTTTTGTACTTTAACTATTAGCACATTTGTTACAACAGGGTATATAGACATGGGGCGGCAGGTAGCCTAGTGGTTAGAGCGTTGGACTAGTAACCGAAAGGTTGCAAGATTGGATCCCTGAGCTGACAAGCTAAAAATCTGTCATTGAACAAGGCAGTTAACCCGCTGTTCCTAGGCCATCATTGAAAATAAGAATTTGTTCTTAACTGACTTGCCTAGTTAAATAAATAAAAATATGACATTTGATATATCTTTATTATTTTGGAGAGTAATTTTTACTGTTAATTTTTCATTGTTTATTATCTATTTCACTTGCTTTGGCAATGTAAACACATGTTTCCCATGCTAATAAAGATCTTGCTTTCCTCCTGTGTTCTCTAGGATGCCCCTCCTCCTCGGTGTAATTCACAATCATCAACAATCATTCTCTCCCTTCCCCACTGAGACAGAGATCAGACAGACAGAGATCAGACAGACAGAGATCAGACAGACAGACAGACAGACAGACAGACAGACAGACAGACAGACAGATAGACAGACAGACAGATAGACAGATAGACAGACAGACAGATAGACAGATAGACAGATAGATAGATAGATAGATAGATAGATAGATAGATAGCCTGAACAAAAGGCTTGTGCATCAGCACATTCAGAACACATACTGGGTGCAGGATATGACACGTGGTGGGGTGTTATAACAGTAATTGTGTGGTATTAGAGCTCAGTGCTGGCCTGGAGGAGTCAGCGGGAGCTGAAGTGCTCTGTCTCTCCATAGCTCAGGCCCTCACTGTGACGGTAAAGACCGGTACACCGTCGGAGTGCTTGAAAATAATATGTACACAAGGAAACAGACAGGAAAAAAATATTGTATTAAATAAGATAATTAAAGAGTATTAACAAAATATCAGTGGATTCATGTAGGAGTCCGAAATTACACCATGAAGTACTTTTGACCAGAGCATTACAGAATGTTGTTAGAACTCCTACAATTCTTACTACTAAATAGCATGTCCAATGACTAAAAACAGAGGCCTTTACCTTTGATGCTAGTGGTGAGACAAGGAGGAGAGTGATCATGAGCGCGAGCACTGTATACCTTCATAAAGCAGCAGTAAGATACTGCCGCACACAGATACTAGAAAACTCTGATTTGTAAACGTTGCAGCTCACTGGCCTGTCACAGAACAACGGAGAGACGAGTAAGCCAGCCTCTCAAGCTGAGGCTGAGCCACACCTCCAACAGGAAACATCACTGGCAGAACAAACATCCAGGGTTCTATTCAATCAAACATCACTGGCTGAACAAACATCTAGTGTTCTATTCAACCAAACATCACTGGCAGAACAAACATCTAGGGTTCTATTCAATCAAACATCACTAGCAGAACAAACATCTAGGGTTCTATTCAATCAAACATCTCTGGCAGAACAAACATCTAGGGTTCTATTCAATCAAACATCACTGACAGAATAAACATCTAGGGTTCTATTCAATCAAACTTCACTGGCAGAACAAACATCTAGGGTTCTATTCAACCAAACATCACTGGCAGAACAAACATCTAGGGTTCTATTCAACCAAACATCACTGGCAGAACAAACATCTAGGGTTCTATTCAACCAAACATCACTGGCAGAACAAACATCTAGGGTTCTATTCAATCAAACATCACTGGCAGAACAAACATCTAGGGTTCTATTCAATCAAACGTCACTGGCAGAACAAACATCTAGGGTTCTATTCAATCAAACATCACTGGCAGAACAATCATCTAGGGTTCTATTCAATCAAACATCACTGGCAGAACAAACATCTAGGGTTCTATTCAATTAAACATCACTGGCAGAACAAACATCTAGGGTTCTATTCAATCAAACATCACTGGCAGAACAAACATCTAGGGTTCTATTCAATCAAACATCACTGGCAGAACAAACATCTAGGGTTCTATTCAATCAAACATCACTGGCAGAACAAACATCTAGGGTTCTATTCAACCAAACATCACTGGCAGAACAAACATCTAGGGTTCTATTCAACCAAACATCACTGGCAGAACAAACATCTAGGGTTCTATTCAATCAAACATCACTGGCAGAACAAACATCTAGGGTTCTATTCAATCAAACATCACTGGCAGAACAAACATCTAGGGTTCTATTCAATCAAACATCACTGGCAGAACAAACATCTAGGGTTCTATTCAACCAAACATCTCTGGCAGAACAAACATCTAGGGTTCTATTCAATCACACATCACTGGCAGAACAAACATCTAGGGTTCTATTCAATCAAACATCACTGGCAGAACAAACATCTAGGGTTCTATTCAACCAAACATCTCTGGCAGAACAAACATCTAGGGTTCTATTCAATCAAACATCACTGGCAGAACAAACATCTAGGGTTCTATTCAATCAAACGTCACTGGCAGAACAAACATCTAGGGTTCTATTCAATCAAACATCACTGGCAGAACAATCATCTAGGGTTCTATTCAATCAAACATCACTGGCTGAACAAACATCTAGTGTTCTATTCAATAAAACATCACTGGCAGAACAAACATCTAGGGTTCTATTCAATCAAACATCACTAGCAGAACAAACATCTAGGGTTCTATTCAATCAAACATCTCTGGCAGAACAAACATCTAGGGTTCTATTCAATCAAACATCACTGACAGAATAAACATCTAGGGTTCTATTCAATCAAACTTCACTGGCAGAACAAACATCTAGGGTTCTATTCAATCAAACATCACTGGCAGAACAAACATCTAGGGTTCTATTCAATCAAACATCACTGGCAGAACAAACATCTAGGGTTCTATTCAATCAAACTTCACTGGCAGAACAAACATCTAGGGTTCTATTCAACCAAACATCACTGGCAGAACAAACATCTAGGGTTCTATTCAACCAAACATCACTGGCAGAACAAACATCTAGGGTTCTATTCAACCAAACATCACTGGCAGAACAAACATCTAGGGTTCTATTCAATCAAACATCACTGGCAGAACAAACATCTAGGGTTCTATTCAATCAAACGTCACTGGCAGAACAAACATCTAGGGTTCTATTCAATCAAACATCACTGGCAGAACAATCATCTAGGGTTCTATTCAATCAAACATCACTGGCAGAACAAACATCTAGGGTTCTATTCAATCAAACATCACTGGCAGAACAAACATCTAGGGTTCTATTCAATCAAACATCACTGGCAGAACAAACATCTAGGGTTCTATTCAATCAAACATCACTGGCAGAACAAACATCTAGGGTTCTATTCAATCAAACATCACTGGCAGAACAAACATCTAGGGTTCTATTCAACCAAACATCACTGGCAGAACAAACATCTAGGGTTCTATTCAACCAAACATCACTGGCAGAACAAACATCTAGGGTTCTATTCAATCAAACATCACTGGCAGAACAAACATCTAGGGTTCTATTCAATCAAACGTCACTGGCAGAACAAACATCTAGGGTTCTATTCAATCAAACATCACTGGCAGAACAAACATATAGGGTTCTATTCAATCAAACATCACTGGCAGAACAAACATCTAGGGTTCTATTCAATCAAACATCACTGGCAGAACAATCATCTAGGGTTCTATTCAATCAAACATCACTGGCAGAACAAACATCTAGGGTTCTATTCAATCAAACATCACTGGCAGAACAAACATCTAGGGTTCTATTCAATCAAACATCACTGGCAGAACAAACATCTAGGGTTCTATTCAATCAAACATCACTGGCAGAACAAACATCTAGGGTTCTATTCAACCAAACATCACTGGCAGAACAAACATCTAGGGTTCTATTCAATCAAACATCACTGGCAGAACAAACATCTAGGGTTCTATTCAACCAAACATCACTGGCAGAACAAACATCTAGGGTTCTATTCAATCAAACATCACTGGCAGAACAAACATCTAGGGTTCTATTCAATCAAACATCACTGGCAGAACAAACATCTAGGGTTCTATTCAATCAAACATCACTGGCAGAACAAACAGCTAGGGTTCTATTCAATCAAACATCACCAGCAGAACAAACATCTAGGGTTCTATTCAACCAAACATCACTGGCAGAACAAACATCTAGGGTTCTATTCAACCAAACATCACTGGCAGAACAAACATCTAGGGTTCTATTCAATCAAACATCACTGGCAGAACAAACATCTAGGGTTCTATTCAATCAAACATCACTGGCAGAACAAACATCTAGGGTTCTGTTCAATCAAACATCACTTGCAGAACAAACATCTAGGGTTCTATTCAACCAAACATCACTGGCAGAACAAACATCTAGGGTTCTATTCAACCAAACGTCACTGGCAGAACAAACATCTAGGGTTCTATTCAATCAAACATCACTGGCAGAACAAACATCTAGGGTTCTATTCAATCAAACGTCACTGGCAGAACAAACATCTAGGGTTCTATTCAATCAAACATCACTGGCAGAACAAACATCTAGGGTTCTATTCAATCAAACATCACTGGCAGAACAAACATCTAGGGTTCTATTCAATCAAACATCACTGGCAGAACAAACATCTAGGGTTCTATTCAACCAAACATCACTGGCAGAACAAACATCTAGGGTTCTATTCAATCAAACATCACTGGCAGAACAAACATCTAGGGTTCTATTCAACCAAACATCACTGGCAGAACAAACATCTAGGGTTCTATTCAATCAAACATCACTGGCAGAACAAACATCTAGGGTTCTATTCAATCAAACATCACTGGCAGAACAAACATCTAGGGTTCTATTCAACCAAACATCACTGGCAGAACAAACATCTAGGGTTCTATTCAACCAAACATCTCTGGCAGAACAAACATCTAGGGTTCTATTCAATCACACATCACTGGCAGAACAAACATCTAGGGTTCTATTCAACCAAACATCACTGGCAGAACAAACATCTAGGGTTCTATTCAACCAAACATCACTGACAGAACAAACATCTAGGGTTCTATTCAACCAAACATCACTGGCAGAACAAACATCTAGGGTTCTATTCAACCAAACATCACTGGCAGAACAAACATCTAGGGTTCTATTCAATCAAACATCACTGGCAGAACAAACATCTAGGGTTCTATTCAATCAAACATCACTGGCAGAACAAACATCTAGGGTTCTGTTCAATCAAACATCACTTGCAGAACAAACATCTAGGGTTCTATTCAACCAAACATCACTGGCAGAACAAACATCTAGGGTTCTATTCAACCAAACGTCACTGGCAGAACAAACATCTAGGGTTCTATTCAATCAAACATCACTGGCAGAACAAACATCTAGGGTTCTATTCAATCAAACGTCACTGGCAGAACAAAAATCTAGGGTTCTATTCAATCAAACATCACTGGCAGAACAAACATCTAGGGTTCTATTCAATCAAACATCACTGGCAGAACAAACATCTAGGGTTCTATTCAATCAAACATCACTGGCAGAACAAACATCTAGGGTTCTATTCAACCAAACATCACTGGCAGAACAAACATCTAGGGTTCTATTCAACCAAACATCACTGGCAGAACAAACATCTAGGGTTCTATTCAATCAAACATCACTGGCAGAACAAACATCTAGGGTTCTATTCAATCAAACATCACTGGCAGAACAAACATCTAGGGTTCTATTCAATCAAACATCACTGGCAGAACAAACATCTAGGGTTCTATTCAACCAAACATCACTGGCAGAACAAACATCTAGGGTTCTATTCAATCAAACATCACTGGCAGAACAAACATCTAGGGTTCTATTCAATCAAACATCACTGGCAGAACAAACATCTAGGGTTCTATTCAATAAAACATCACTGGCAGAACAAACATCTAGGGTTCTGTTCAATCAAACATCACTTGCAGAACAAACATCTAGGGTTCTATTCAACCAAACATCACTGGCAGAACAAACATCTAGGGTTCTATTCAACCAAACGTCACTGGCAGAACAAACATCTAGGGTTCTATTCAATCAAACATCACTGGCAGAACAAACATCTAGGGTTCTATTCAATCAAATGTCACTGGCAGAACAAACATCTAGGGTTCTATTCAATCAAACATCACTGGCAGAACAAACATCTAGGGTTCTATTCAATCAAACATCACTGGCAGAACAAACATCTAGGGTTCTATTCAATCAAACATCACTGGCAGAACAAACATCTAGGGTTCTATTCAACCAAACATCACTGGCAGAACAAACATCTAGGGTTCTATTCAATCAAACATCACTGGCAGAACAAACATCTAGGGTTCTATTCAACCAAACATCACTGGCAGAACAAACATCTAGGGTTCTATTCAATCAAACATCACTGGCAGAACAAACATCTAGGGTTCTATTCAATCAAACATCACTGGCAGAACAAACATCTAGGGTTCTATTCAACCAAACATCACTGGCAGAACAAACATCTAGGGTTCTATTCAACCAAACATCTCTGGCAGAACAAACATCTAGGGTTCTATTCAATCACACATCACTGGCAGAACAAACATCTAGGGTTCTATTCAACCAAACATCACTGGCAGAACAAACATCTAGGGTTCTATTCAACCAAACATCTCTGGCAGAACAAACATCTAGGGTTCTATTCAACCAAACATCTCTGGCAGAACAAACATCTAGGGTTCTATTCAACCAAACATCTCTGGCAGAACAAACATCTAGGGTTCTATTCAACCAA
>NC_048579.1:8547565-8685065 GCF_013265735.2 Oncorhynchus mykiss | reverse complement strand
AACAGATAAACCCCCCCCCCATGCTCCTCTAGAACAGATAAACCCCCCCTCTATGCTCCTCTAGAACAGATTAACCCCCCCTATGCTCCTCTAGAACACATGAACCCCCCTCTATGCTCCTCTAGAACAGATAACCCCCCCTCTATGCTCCTCTAGAACAAATGAACCCCCCCTCTATGCTCATCTAGAACAGATGAACCCCCCCTCTATGCTCCTCTAGAACAGATGAACCCCCCTCTATGCTCCTCTAGAACAGATGAACCCCCCTCTATGCTCCTCTAGAACAGATAAACCCCCCCTCTATGCTCCTCTAGAACAGATAACCCCCCCCCTCTATGCTCCTCTAGAACAGATAACCCCCCCTCTATGCTCCTCTAGAACAGATAACCCCCCCCCCCCCTCTATGCTCCTCTAGAACAGATAAACCCCCCCTCTATGCTCCTCTAGAACAGATAAACACCCCCCTATGCTCCTCTAGAACAGATAAACCCCCCCTCTATGCTCCTCTAGAACAGATAACCCCCCCCCCCTCTATGCTCCTCTCGAACAGATAACCCCCCCCCTCTTTGCTCCTCTAGAACAGATAACCCCCCCTCTATGCTCCTCTAGAACAGATAACCCCCCTCCATGCCGCTCTCTCCTCCGTCTCCCCACTCTTCTCTCCTTTACCCTCCATCTTCCTCCTCGGTCTCTCCCTCCCCCTCTACACTCTCCATCCCCCTCTCTCCTTCGTTCCAGACAGTTATAAATAAATCCTGTTAGCTCACAGAATGGTGTCCGTCATTTCTCCTCCTTGTAGATTCAGTGTCTCTTTTTAAATCCTGTTAGCTCACAGAATGGTGTCCGTCATTTCTCCTCCTTGTAGATTCAGTGTCTCTTTTTAAATCCTGTTAGCTCACAGAATGGTGTCCGTCATTTCTCCTCCTTGTAGATTCAGTGTCTCTTTTTAAATCCTGTTAGCTCACAGAATGGTGTCCGTCATTTCTCCTCCTTGTAGATTCAGTGTCTCTTTTTAAATCCTGTTAGCTCACAGAATGGTGTCCGTCATTTCTCCTCCTTGTAGATTCAGTGTCTCTTTTTAAATCCTGTTAGCTCACAGAATGGTGTCCGTCATTTCTCCTCCTTGTAGATTCAGTGTCTCTTTTTAAATCCTGTTAGCTCACAGAATGGTGTCCGTCATTTCTCCTCCTTGTAGATTCAGTGTCTCTTTTTAAATCCCTGCTGAAGAAACACTTTTATCAAGACGTTTTTAATGTATGACTTCAATGTATGATTTTAATTGGATACGTTGTTTCATTCTCCTTCCTCCTGTTTTTGTTTTTGTCAGTACTTTTCTTTCATGAATTTGTGACGTGAAGCTCTTTGTTACCTGCATTGAAAAGCACCATACCAAGAAAGTTACTATTATTATTATTATTGATGTTGTTGTTGTTGTTGTTGTTGTTATTGTTGTTGCTGATAACAATAATGGAACGTGTGAAATGGCACTAAGGAAGCATACGGGATCAGATATATTTCTCTGTTAATTGTTGAGGTATTGACGCTGCAGCCACAGCACAGCGTGAGGCCAGAGAGTTGATCTCTCCCTCCGATGCTCCCCATAGCCACACATTCATTATGGTGTCCACAGAGAGAATGCTTGTCCCAGCCTGACATTACAAGGGGAGCAATGTTCCTCTTTGTCTGTTTTATCCTTGATCAGTTGAAAGAGAATACAGCAGGTTTAGCACCACCCAACTCTGTACTTCTCTATTTTCCACCAAATTCCTCCTAGGTTTTTATTTTTTTAATTTAAAACTCTGTCTGCATCTCTGCTCTTGGCTTAGCTCTCCTCCCAGCGCATAGCTACACTCCAGAGTCTTCATTTGTGCCATATTTCTCATCGGTTATTAGATTTAGAGCCTTTTATTATTGATAAAACCTGCAGACAGGGGGGCAGGAATGTTTCATTAAGTTATGTATTTAGAGAGTCAGGGAAACGAGCCAGAACAGCACAATGCCTAAAGCCTTGTCTGTCTGTCTGTCTGTCTGTCTGTCTGTCTGTCTGTCTGTCTGTCTGTCTGTCTGTCTGTCTGACTGACTGACTGACTGACTGACTGACTGATTGACTGTCTGTCTGTCTGTCTGTCTGTCTGTCTGTCTGACTGTAAACCCATTTTCTCTGCACATTCTGGATAATTGTAAAACCATGATGGAAGTCTGTGAACCCGGGGATGTCTGTGAACCCGGGGATGTCTGTGAACCCGGGGATGTCTGTGAACCCGTTGATCTCTGTGAACCCGGGGATGACTGTGAACCCGGGGATGTCTGTGAACCCGGGGATCTCTGTGAACCCGGGGATCTCTGTGAACCCGTGGATGTCTGTGAACCCGTTGATCTCTGTGAATCCGGGGATGACTGTGCACCCGGGGATGTCTGTGAACCCGTTGATCTCTGTGAACCCGGGGATGACTGTGAACCCGGGGATCTCTGTGAACTTTGCTGCTAGTTGGTTTTAAAGCGGGAACAATATTCAAAGTCATTGTTTCTGCAAGGGCTGAGGCACAGTGGGAGAAAGAGATCTATTTATTTTTTTGTATTGTTTATAGTGTTCCTCTTCCAACGTAAGCAGGAAGCGTAGGCAGTCTCTCAAAAGCAAATCATTATGTTGAAAATGATTGTAATGTGAGAAGGGAGATGTCTCTCAGTGTCTTGTACCAGTAACTCTGTGATTAGCATCCACATAAAGTAGGCTCTGGCAGTCGCCCTGCTTGTTCCTGTGTCTCAATGATTGAGCTGATTAACCAATTAAAAGACCACTAAGACTTTAATCATCTATTACAATGTTGCAACCTGTAGAGAACCTACAGTTTAAAGTCCTCGCAACTTCCTCTCTTCTAACAGACACACGTCATACACACACACACACACACACACACACACACACACACACACACACACACACACACACACACACACACACACACACACACACACACACACATACACATATACACACACACATACACACACACACACACACATATATTACAGTGCATTCGGAAAGTATTCAAAACCCTTGACTTTTTCCACATTTTCGTTACAGCCTTATTCTAAAAATGTATTAAATTACATTTTTTCCCCCTGATCAAGCAATGAGGGCGAAGGAATTGTCCATAGAGCTCTGAGACAGGAATGTGTTGAGGCACAGATCTGCGGAAGGGTACCAAAATGTTTCTACAGCATTGAAGGTCCCCAAGAACACAGTGGCCTCCATTAATGGAAGAAGTTTGGAACCACCAAGATTCTTCCTACAGCTGGCCACCCGGACAAACTGAGCAATCGGGGGAGAAGGGCCTTGGTCAGGGAGGTGACCAATAACCCAATGGTCACTCTGACAGAGCTCCAGAGTTCCTCTGTGGAGGACAACCATCTCTGCAGCACTCCACCAATCAGACCTTTATGGTAGAGTGGCCAGACGGACGCCACTCCTCAGTAAAAGGCACATGACAGCCCGCTTGGAGTTTGCCAAAAGGCACCTACCTAAAGGACTCTCAGACCATGAGAAACAAGATTCTCTCATCTGATGAAACCAACATGGAACTATTTGGCCTGAATGCCAAGCATCACATTTGGAGGAAACCTGGCACCATCCCTACGGTGAAGCATGGTGGTGGCAGCATCAAGCTGTGGGGATGTTTGTCAACAGCAGGGACTGGGAGACTAGTCATGATCGAGGGAAAGATGAACAGAGCAAAGTACATAGAGATCCTTGGTGAAAACCTGCTCCAGAGCGCTCAGGACCTTAGACTGATAGTAGTAGTTAAAAGTCAAGTATGATGAGAGTTCGGGTTAGAATCATTCAGCTGTAGCTGTTTTCAAAATACTTGTTTCATAGCTGCTAATCGCACAAAGAAATACGAATCCTGTATCCCACCTGGCGCAGAAACACTGCCTGGCATGGTAGCTGTGCTCACTGAGTGTGGTGTTGATATATTCATTTTTGTCTCATTCACTCGAAAGTCTACAAAGTGAGCCTTTGTCCTCATGTTTCTGGGCTATTTACATTGTTTCCGAACAGACACCCTACTCAGATCCAAAATCTCCCACACACACACACACACACACACACACACACACACACACACACACACACACACACACACACACACACACACACACACACACACACACACACACACACACACGGATTAACAGGTCTAGCTAAAATGTCCAACCCTATGACCACTCAAAACCTGCCCAAAATGTCACGCCCTGACCTTAGAGAGCCTGTTCATTTCTCAATTTGGATAGGTCAGGGTGTGACTTGGGTGGGAAAATCTATGTGTTCTATGTCTTTGTTGGCCGGGTGTGGTTCCCAATCAGAGGCAGCTGTCTATCGTTGTCTCTGATTGGGAATCATACTTAGGCAGCCTGTTTTCCCACCTGAGTTTGTGGGATCTTGTTTTTTGTACAGTTACTTTGTAGCCTTCAGAACGTTACATTAGTTTATATTTAGTTGTCTTGTCAGTGTTTTCAGTATTAAATATCACAAACACTTTCCACGCTGCGCTTTGGTCTCATTCGTTTGACGCCGGACGTAACACAAATAAGGCCTGAAAACTAGCTATTCTTCTGCACAGCAAGAGATTCACGCATTTTATACAATAAACCCTTTTGAAGATGTTACTGAGCTAATCACGATGGAATATCGACCTGAACTTGTAACGATGTTAGAAGCAAGATTCGTCTTTCATCAAAATAATAATTATTGCGAGCTATGACATGACGTAATAAAGGCATTTGAATATGCCCTTATTAAACTCAACAGATAATTTGCCCTTATTAAACTCAACAGATCATTTGCCCTTATTAAACTCAACAGATAATTTGCCCTTATTAAACTCAACAGATCATTTGCCCTTATTAAACTCAACAGATCATTTGCCCTTGTTAAACACAACAGATCATTTGCCCTTATTAAACACAACAGATCATTTGCCCTTATTAAACTCAACAGATCATGTGCCCTTATTAAACTCAACAGATCATTTGCCCTTATTAAACTCAACAGATCATTTGCCCTTATTAAACTCAACAGATCATTTGCCCTTATTAAACTCAACAGATCATTTGCCCTTATTAAACTCAACAGATCATTTTCCATCAATGAATGTCGATTTAACCCATTTGACTACTATGATTACGCAATAAGGCACAAGTGGGGGTGGCATATGGCCAATATACCACGGCTAAGGGCTGTTCTTAAGCACGGGGCAACGCTGAGCGCCTGGATACAACCGTTAGCCGTGGTATATTGGTCATATACCACAAACCCCCGGGGGTGCCTTATTGCTATAATAAACTGGTTGCCAATGTAATTAGAACAGGGGAAAAAGGTTCATTTTTGTCATACCCGTAGTATACGGTCTTATATCGCTAACCGGATGGAAACTACAAGTATAATGGCTGTGCTCAATGCAATGGCACTTACAAATGTAGAGCCTTCAAATGTCCTCAAACATGGAAACAGATCCCAATCAAATGTGTTATCACCACTAAGCCAGGGATTTATCTTAGAACTTGTCCTGGTGGTTAAAACGGTGTGGGTAACACGATGTGGGTAAAACGATGTGGGTAACATGATGTGGGTAACACGATGTGGGTAAAACGATGTGGGTAAAACGATGTGGGTAACACAATGTGGGCAAAACGATGTGGGTAACACAATGTGGGTAAAACGATGTGGATAAAACGATGTGGGTAACACAATGTAGAAAAACCGATGTGGGTAACACAATGTGGAAAAAACGATGTGGGTAACACAATGTGGGCAAAACGATGTGGGTAACACAATGTGGGCAAAACGATGTGGGTAACACAATGTGGAAAAACGATGTGGGTAACACGATGTGGGTAAAACGATGTGGGTAAAACAATGTGGGTAACACGATGTGGGTAAAACGATGTGGGTAAAACGATGTGGGTAAAACGATGTGGGTAAAACGATGTGGGTAACACGATGTGGGTAAAACGATGTGGGTAACACGATGTGGGTAACACAATGTGGGTAAAACGATGTGGGTAACACAATGTGGGTAAAACGATGTGGGTAACACAATGTGGGTAACACGATGTGGGTAAAACAATGTGGGTAAAACAATGTGGGTAAAACGATGTGGGTAAAACGATGTGGGTAAAACAATGTGGGTAACACGATGTGGGTAAAACGATGTGGGTAAAACAATGTGGGTAACACAATGTGGGTAAAACGATGTGGGTAAAACAATGTGGGTAACACAATGTGGGTAAAACGATGTGGGTAACACAATGTGGATAAAACGATGTGGGTAAAACAATGTGGGTAACACAATGTGGGTAAAACGATGTGGGTAAAACGATGTGGGTAAAACGATGTGGGTAACACAATGTGGGTAAAACGATGTGGGTAAAACGATGTGGGTAAAACGATGTGGGTAAAACAATGTGGGTAACACGATGTGGGTAACACGATGTGGGTAAAACGATGTGGGTAAAACGATGTGGGTAACGCAATGTGGGTAAAACGATGTGGGTAAAACGATGTGGGTAAAACAATGTGGGTAAAACGAAGCACAAATTACAATTAATAATCTCTGAGCATCATAGCATAAAGTGCAAAAAACTCCACGTACCAAGTCGTGTCACACTTTTTTGGAAGAGAACCACTCTACTTTGTCCCTTTCCAATAAACGGCAGCGAACATGTCACCCTCCCTGGGACTGGGTGACCTTGACCATTTATTTTTCAAACGAGAGGTCACCTGGATCTCTCATTTAAAGAACCTTGCTCCCTCCGGGTCTCAACGTAGACTTTGATCTGAAGCCATTATTGTGATTCTTGTGATGTTGCTATTCATTGTAAATGTGTGTAGGTCTATGTAGACACATTGTGTCTATGGTCGTATGCTGTTTGTATGTTCTATCTATATCTGTAATATTTTCACCTTGTCAGCTCAGGGATTCAATCTTACAACCTTTCGGGTTAGTAGTCCAACGCTCTAACCACTAGGCTACCTGCCTGGTTTGAGCATTTGGGGCTCAAACCCGGTTTATAATTGTAAATAAATATATTTTGAGCATGTGCATAACTATATATATATTTTTCAACAGGAGAGTTTGAGTGATTCAAGTTGGACAGAGGATCTCGAAATCACTGAGCAACGTGGAGGAATTTATTTTAAAAAAATGAATGTCAAACTATTTTCTGACAATTGTGTTGTTATTATGTGCCAGCTGTTAAGACTACAACCCTTTACAAAGGGCCTATTTGCGAGATTTACTTGATGTTTCAATAGGCTACAGACTAGAATCTGGCATTATAAATAGCAAATTCAACTTTGCCATGGTTTGCTGAGCAAGGTACAGGTAGCCTATAACCCCTGATAGGACATGTCTCATTTCAGGGAAAAGTCCACAATGAAACTGACATTAAACGTGGATAATGATATATTGGCGATAGAACTGTAATCATGGTCATAATTGATAACTTCCAAGTGAATTAACTAAACATAAAGTTATAGGCCATTTATTCAACCATTTCCCAGCTCCGGCTATTCGCTTGATACGGTTTAAATTCGACATCAGAATAGTTTACTTTAACCATCTGTGAACGAATGTATCTAAGGCTCTCTAGTGCGCCTAAAGTCGTTTTCCAGTGCTTTGTTGACGTTATATCTGGTCCATCGCGTTAATGTTTTACGGGGGGAAAAGTGCTGGAAATCGGTGTCTCCGTAACGACCTATCTAAATAGCCTTACCTACACCTGGTAAAAAGTTAGCACGACGTACGCGCCTGCTGCTCTGTCTCCGTGCCGCAGCTGCCTGCTGAAGCGCTCTCTCAACCAGCGCTCACGACAGACACAAACCTCCGGCCCTCTCTACCACTCACTTAGTAACAGCCTGCTCACTGCCTGACAGTCAACAGCAGCACGTAACAGTTAAATATATATATCTTTTCTTAAGAGAAATGCCATGGCGGCCGAGGTGCAATTTAGAAGTTACATATAAATGTAGCAATGTACCACATTACTACATTGTTACTCTAACTTCCGCGACGCATATAAGGCCCTGCCCCGCCCCCCTTTCGGAAAAGCTGACCACGACTCCATTTTGTTGATCCCTGCCTACAGACAGAAACTAAAACAAGAGGCTCCCACGCTGAGGTCTGTCCAACGCTGGTCCGACCAAGCTGACTCCACACTCCAAGACTGCTTCCATCACGTGGACTGGGAGATGTTTCGTATTGCGTCAGATAACAACATTGACGAATACGCTGATTCGGTGTGCGAGTTCATTAGAACGTGCGTTGAAGATGTCGTTCCCATAGCAACGATTAAAACATTCCCTAACCAGAAACCGTGGATTGATGGCAGCATTCGTGTGAAACTGAAAGCGCGAACCACTGCTTTTAATCAGGGCAAGGTGTCTGGTAACATGACCGAATACAAACAGTGCAGCTATTCCCTCCGCAAGGCTATCAAACAAGCTAAGCGCCAGTACAGAGACAAAGTAGAATCTCAATTCAACGGCTCAGACACAAGAGGCATGTGGCAGGGTCTACAGTCAATCACGGACTACAGGAAGAAATCCAGCCCAGTCACGGACCAGGATGTCTTGCTCCCAGGCAGACTAAATAACTTTTTTGCCCGCTTTGAGGACAATACAGTGCCACTGACACGGCCTGCAACGAAAACATGCGGTCTCTCCTTCACTGCAGCCGAGGTGAGTAAGACATTTAAACGTGTTAACCCTCGCAAGGCTGCAGGCCCAGATGGCATCCCCAGCCGCGCCCTCAGAGCATGCGCAGACCAGCTGGCCGGTGTGTTTACGGACATATTCAATCAATCCCTATACCAGTCTGCTGTTCCCACATGCTTCAAGAGGGCCACCATTGTTCCTGTTCCCAAGAAAGCTAAGGTAACTGAGCTAAATGACTACCGCCCCGTAGCACTCACATCCGTCATCATGAAGTGCTTTGAGAGACTAGTCAAGGACCATATCACCTCCACCCTACCTGACACCCTAGACCCACTCCAATTTGCTTACCGCCCAAATAGGTCCACAGACGATGCAATTTCAACCACACTGCACACTGCCCTAACCCATCTGGACAAGAGGAATACCTATGTGAGAATGCTGTTCATCGACTACAGCTCGGCATTCAACACCATAGTACCCTCCAAGCTCGTCATCAAGCTCGAGACCCTGGGTCTCGACCCCGCCCTGTGCAACTGGGTACTGGACTTCCTGACGGGCCGCCCCCAGGTGGTGAGGGTAGGCAACAACATCTCCTCCCCGCTGATCCTCAACACTGGGGCCCCACAAGGTTGCGTTCTGAGCCCTCTCCTGTACTCCCTGTTCACCCACGACTGCGTGGCCACGCACGCCTCCAACTCAATCATCAAGTTTGCGGACGACACAACAGTGGTAGGCTTGATTTCCAACAACGATGAGACGGCCTACAGGGAGGAGGTGAGGGCCCTCGGAGTGTGGTGTCAGGAAAACAACCTCACACTCAACGTCAACAAAACTAAGGAGATGATTGTGGACTTCAGGAAACAGCAGAGGGAACACCCCCCTATCCACATCGATGGAACAGTAGTGGAGAGGGTAGCAAGTTTTAAGTTCCTCGGCATACACATCACAGACAAACTGAATTGGTCCACTCACACAGACAGCATCGTGAAGAAGGCGCAGCAGCGCCTCTTCAACCTCAGGAGGCTGAAGAAATTCGGCTCGTCACCAAAAGCACTCACAAACTTCTACAGATGCACAATCGAGAGCATCCTGGCGGGCTGTATCACCGCCTGGTATGGCAACTGCACCGCCCTCAACCGTAAGGCTCTCCAGAGGGTAGTGAAGTCTGCACAACGCATCACCGGGGGCAAACTACCTGCCCTCCAGGACACCTACACCACCCGATGTCACAGGAAGGCCATAAAGATCATCAAGGACATCAACCACCAACCAAGAAAATATAGAATATGAACAAACTCAAACATAAATCAGAACAAAAAGTGGACACCGTGTCAGATGCTCATTTCTCAGACATGAGGCAGAGTATGTAAAGCAACAAAGAGCTTGAGCCTGTTCACCCCGCTATCATCCAGAAGGCGAGGTCAGTACAGGTGCATCAAAGCTGGGACCGAGAGACTGAAAAACAGCTTCTATCTCAAGGCCATCAGACTGTTAAACAGCCACCACTAACACTAACACCACTTTAATAATGGGAATTGATGGGAAATGATGTAAATATATCACTAGCCACTTCAAACAATGCTACCTTATATAAATGTTACTTACCCTACATTATTCATCTCATATGCATACGTATATACTGTACTCTATATCATCGACGGTATCCTTATGTAATACATGTATCACTAGCCACTTTATACTATACTATGCCACTTTGTTTACATACTCATCTCATTTGTACATACTGTACCCGATACCATCTACTGTATCTTGCCTATGCTGCTCTGTACCATCACTCATTCATATATCCTTATGTACATATTCTTTATCCCCTTACACTGTGTACTAGACAGTAGTTTTGGAATTGTTAGTTAGATTACTTGTTATTACTGCATTGTCGGAACTAGAAGCACAAGCATTTCGCTACACTCGCATTAACATCTGCTAACCATGTGTATGTGACAAATAAAATTTGATTTGATTTGATTTGATACTTCTTACTAATATATTTATTGTTTTAGATGCATTACAAAGTATGGTCATCTGTATTTTTATATAATATTTTGGGCTGGTAAAAAATCTTGAGTGACTGGAATATTTTTTCATCTACCTGACACAGTGGCTAGCGGACCAAAAAAGTACATTTAGGCCCTAATGTTAACATTGTCCATGTATTACAATGAGAAACACTGTCTGGGGCGGCAGGGTAGCCTAGTGGTTAGAGCGTTCGACTAGTAACCGTTCTGCCCCTGAACAGGCAGTTAACCCGCTGTTCCTAGGCCGTCATTGAAAATAAGAATTTGTTCCTAACTGGCTTGCCTGGTTAAATAAAGGTAAAATAACCCATACAGAATGTGGCAAAACATGCCCACCACGTTAAAAATATCCTGTTGTTTTTACAGTCACTTACTAGCATCTAGTTACCTGTAAGTTCTTGTAAAAAAAAATTTAAAAACGGTACATTACTGTGAAGTTTACAGTAATGTATACCAATGTTTCTTTGGAATTTACAGTAACATACTCTACTTATTTTAATTGTTTTTAATTGACTTACAGTCAACTGGCTGCCAGTAAGTTACCATAAAAAATGTTTTTTTTTTACAGTGAATAACTTTTCACCTCCCTCTTTTCCTTGAGGACAACAATGCGTGTATACCTTTACTATACAATTCCTTAAATTAATATTGTATTATATTCTATTTGCAAGATCTAATTGTAGCAAGCCTGGTCCCTGATGTTTCTGCTCTTGCCATTTCCATTGCCGTCATTGTCAAGCCAAACATGTTTGGTATGAAACATTCATAAGGAGCTGACAAGAGAGCAAAAGCAGACAGGCACCCAGGCTACCTTGGGACTAGCCAGACTCAGGAAATTACAAAGAAACTGCACAATGTCTCTCTGACAGTGGAAGAGGATAAGATAAGGATATTATACCCATGACCAGTGTGTTAAGGACCCAGACCCATGACCACTGTGTTAAGGACCCAGACCCATGACCACTGTGTTAAGGACCCATGACCACTGTGTTAAGGACCCATGACCACTGTGTTAAGGACCTATGACCACTGTGTTAAGGACCCAGACCCATGACCACTGTGTTAAGGACCTATGACCACTGTGTTAAGGACCCATGACCAGTGTGTTAAGGACCCAGACCCATGACCACTGTGTTAAGGACCCATGACCACTGTGTTAAGGACCTATGACCACTGTGTTAAGGACCCATGACCACTGTGTTAAGGACCCACGACCAGTGTGTTAAGGACCCATGACCACTGTGTTAAGGACCCATGACCAGTGTGTTAAGGACCCATGACCACTGTGTTAAGGACCCAGACCCATGACCACTGTGTTAAGGACCCAGACCCATGACCACTGTGTTAAGGACCCATGACCACTGTGTTAAGGACCCATGACCTATGTGTTAAGTACCCATGACCACTGTGTTAAGGACCCATGACCACTGTGTTAAGGACCCATGACCACTGTGTTAAGGACCCATGACCACTGTGTTAAGGACCTATGACCACTGTGTTAAGGACCCATGACCAATGTGTTAATGACAGTGGCGCATAGCCCTTTCCTGCAGTCAAATGATCTAGTGGCCTCAAGGTTGGAATGTTACTCATATTTTTCATAATTCCATAATTATTATTTTTTTTTTAAATTAAATAACACAGAAAATCTGATGTTTCTATGTCAAACAGTTGTGTTATATTTCAGACTTCTATAATGTAAAATAAAGTGTAATATTGGGATGTAAAGTCTAAATGAAATACATTCAACTCTATATACTGCATGTACAGGTGTCTTCTTTCTTTAAGCCCATAACCATGTGTGTGAGGTGTATACTTTTGTTTCCAATTAGATTTGTTTAAAACTACCAAGAAACACACTGTGTAACCTTGATTTATCTCACCGCAGTAAAAGGTTCAATCGATTTTATATGATCTATTCTATTTTCCAGATTTAATTGTAGCATAAGTGCCATTAAACGACATTGGTCATGAGCTATCCCTGTGACAAGACATGCCGAAATGTTTTTATTTTGTTCAAAGGGGATGCTAGAGCAACTCTGCTTCTGCAACAGACGTTTTTTTTTTTCAAAGCAGTTTGGCTAAATCACCTATTTGCATCAAAGAGATCTAGTCCTGTAAAAAAAAATGTAAAAATGACCCCAGGCTACACTTTCAGTGACACGGATGAGAAATCCTTCCACGACTGCCGAGTCCACACGATTTACTACCAGTGTGTCAACATCAATCTTCATCTGGGATGTCCCGCTGTTATAACTAATAAACCTGAAACCTTCCTTAGAGCAACATTATAGCTATAACAGACCAGTTTAATGATTGTCTCTGAGTCCATCCATTAATCACAAAGTAACATAACCTGCTCAAACAATTCATTTTTTTTTTTTATGTATTAATGCTTCTTTTTTTTTTGCCATTTCTTCTCTCACTTTTACAGACAGTATGGATACTGGAAAGCCAAGTATTCTCTCAGGTTAAAGAAACATTCAAAATAAAATGTTGGAAATATATATGAATCATACACTGTTTGTTTCCGTAGTTGTAGTTTCAATAATTCAAGTCATTGTTTATAGTTCTTCTTGATTTGTCAATAACATCCAGTTGTCCAAACTGACAAGTAGTGGTCCCGTCATGTACAACTGTCTGCAACTTAACTGAAAAATACAAACGAGATACATTCCAATGTGCCCATAAAAGTAGATTTCCTCAAAAAAACACTGATTCAAAGCGTTGTATTTTCCACGATTAACTGAACGGCACTAGATGCAAAGTGTACATTAAATTCACAGTCTTTTGGTGGAAAAGGGAGAAGGAAAAAAAATAAGGTGTTTTTCTGTCACAGTTTGGAGACAGTCAGTAAAGACTTCCTGAGGTCCTTGGCCTCCCCGGCCGTCCTGACTCTGTCGTAACCCAGGACAACCATGGAGTGATGACAGTAGTCCTCCACCTGTTTGATCTGCTGGATGCTGAGCACTGTTCTCCATGCGCTGGCAGCCTGAGTGGCGTTCCTGGAGGACACTATGAACGGCTTGGAGGACGAACTAGACCCGCTGGTCATATTCAGAGCAAACGACTCAATGTCGTGGTTGGTGGTGAGGTTGGTGAAGCGGTAGATGTTCCTCAGGATCTTCACAGGGTTCTCCACCAGGTCCTCGTAGCGCACGGCCATGTACTTCCCTTTGAGCCAACTGGGAGGGTTTAAGGCCGTCCTCAGGGTCCGCGAGGTGCGGTCACAGATCACCTCCATGGCTCCGATGGAGTGGTAGTCCGAGCCGTCCTTCTTGTTGGCTTTGTGGTTGGGGTCGACGAAGGGCATCCTGCGAAGCTTAGGGTCCCTGCTCCGGACCACCTGCAGGTTCTCCCGGATCAGCCCGTGTCGGGACTTGATCCTGGAGTTGGCCACGGCCCGGGGGTCCCTGACCAGGTGAACTACCTTCACGTCCAGCGACGGGTCCTCCATGAGGGGGGCTAGAACGTTAACGTCCAGGATACGTACCCCTTTAATAACGATCGTGCTGTACTTGAGGCACTCCTCCTCCAGTAGTCTAAGGCTTTGAGGTGGGCACTTTTTACACACCTTGTCATCCACCATCCCCACCACCTCTTTCCTGTAGGCGGAGCACAGAGGGTAGGAGCACACCACCTTATTCAGGGAGGCCCCAAAGAGTCCTAGGGAGGTAAAGTTCTTTCCACCTGGGCTGTTGTACAGCTGGAACACAGAGAGATCACAGCGGTATAAAGAGCTGAGCATGTCCCTGGCTGCTCCTTGCAAAGACACAGCGTCTCCCGGGTACAGCTTCTGCCAAATGTGCCACATAGGTTCATAGAGGAAGAACACTTCAGGATGTTGGTTAAACAGCTCCCCGAAAAAGGAGGACCCAGACCTCCATGTGGTCAGAACATAGACCAACTGTCTCTTCTTAGCCAGATAGGGTCTGTAGAGGAACCGGATGTCTGATCTGCCTTGATAGGAAGCACTCCTCATCTGGTGATTGCACTGCTGGGGCACTTTAGTCCATTTGTAATTGGCCAAGTTCAGCATGGTCAGCACTAGCAGCAAGAAATAGGCTATAAACAACACAATCCGCTTTCTGCGAAGCACCTTCATCACGATTCCGGGCTGAGCTATTATCTTTGTATGGTTCCTGTGCGTTCTGAGCTTTCTCCCGTAGCCAGCATCATTCTCCCAAGGCGCTGTCAACTTCAGTTGTCGATGGTATTGTTTCCCTCTCATCTGTAACCTAGGAGTGAGTGGCTCTGACCACTGGGCGAAAACTTATTACATTTACAATAGGCAAAGATATATGGTTATTGAATATCTCTGGTGGGAATTGGTACTCGAATCGAATGTTAAATCGTTTTCACTGGGCATAGACGTTAATTCAACGTGTATTACACATTGGTTCAACGTAATTTCATTGAAATTACATGGAAACAACGTTGATTCAACTAGTGTGTGTCCAGTGGGTTAGGTAACACATATTCGATATCCCAATCCAAATCGCAATCCAAAATAAGATAACACAGCCCTGCTTTTACTGCAGTGCGCAAGGCTCTTCACATGAAAGAACGATGCCATGAACATGTTTCCATTGCGGGTATTACAGTGCTTATTGCGGTTGGCCTGCCATCAAAACAAAAATAGTATCCCTTCATTCAAACAATGTATGCCCTCCTTGACAACATTCAGCGTAGGCATCTATGCGCAGTTAAAAACGGATTCGCCACAGTATGGATGGAGCCTGTAGGTCCACTGAACAACAGCACACAAGTACTAGCCTACGTTAGTAATTACGTTCTCCGGCTTCTTCTTGTTTCCTTTTACCAAACGTCCCCTAGTATATCCAGAGGGGCAGTCTAATCGTCCAAATATATTTTCTTTCTTCCTGATGTGCCGTAGTTTGTATATGTAACTAATTGAAACTGGACTGATTCAATCAGAGACTACAGAAAGAAAGACCCTCCCTCCCCCAGACGCCATTGGAGCGTGATAGGATATTTGGGTTAGCGAGTCGCGCCCTTGGCTCTTTCGCACGTCTGTCACCAACGCACCGCTCTGGAGACGCCTACATTTGAAAACAATGGGTGCGTTCGAGCGTATCACCTTTACCAATGTCTGTCACCGCCTTTGAAAGTGTATACAACTTGTCCGATTTGCGACTACATGTCGACTGCATGACATTTACAACAACATTGTGATCAATGGTCATGTACGTTCTACTGCGGTCGACTGGAAATCTCGGCAGTCGCTTCTCAACAACTGCAACTTGAAGTACGAACCAAAGCATTGTGGGAGACAACGTTTGGTTTTTTTTGGAAGCAAAATACACTACATGCTCATACACGGTTGATGTCGCCACCTATGATTGGATATTGTCAATGCATGTTTACTTTACTTTACATAGGCTTACATCTGATCCAGATTTCTAACATAAATAAATTATATATCTTACTTACGACAATATAGCTAATATTTTTTTTATCTAAATGTTACTGTAATTGTTATGTTATTGTTGATACCACACCATACTGTGTTGTGATGTTGTGTTGCTGCCGTGCTGTGTTGTCATGTGTTGCCGTGGTTGTCTTTAGGTCTCTCTTTATGTAGTGTTGTAGTGTCTCTTTTGTCCTGATGTGCGTTTTGTCCTATATCTGTATTGAATACATTTTTCATTTTGAATCCCAACCCGTCCCCCTCAGGAGGCCTTTTGCTTTCTGGTCGGCCGTCATTGTAAATAAGAATTTGTCTTTAACTGACTTGCCTAGTTAAATAAAGGTAAAACACATAATGTTGTGTCCCATGTTGTATCCTACAATTTATTTTGTCTGTATTATTGGTGTCACCTAATTCTAATTTGTTGATGGTCCATTAAGTGTGAATATACATACTACAGGCTACACATGGGCTATTGTAGGGGATTACTACACTGGCAATTTTAGAAGCTTAATCTGTGTCCGGGAAACTGGCCCTTAATGAGCAAGTACCCCAGACACCAGTGACTGTTTTGTTCTTCATGTGAATTCATCTAATTCTGTTATTTACATGCTTACTGGCAAAGGCAACATAAAGGTTGAGAATGTAAGGAAATACACTGCGATCTGTAGTGAAGCTGATGTGAAATCAGTTACCATACAGTAAGAGCCTTTGTGGACTTTGGCTCCCGAGTGGCGCAGCAGGCTGTATCATAACCGGACGTGATTGGGAGTCCCATAGGGCGGCGCACAATTGGCCCAGGATGTGCCCTCCTCCGATTGTAGTTGTGTTACCACTCAAAGGTACCCAAAAATCTCACAGCAATGGTCGAGAATGATGCCGTTGTAATAGAAATGGAAGGGCTGCTGGTCTCCCCTCTGCCAGTGTAAGAGCGTTGTCTTGACACAGCTCCAGTCCATTAAATTATAGACTTGCTTAGCGCACTGTTATGCCACTATTAGTACAAATCTGTTACATTGTTTCTGTAAAAACGGCTAGCTGGAGCTCGTCTGAGCTTTCGGCTGTGAATGCCCTCACCCGCTAGCCTGCTCACCTGCTGATAGTTCAGATTGTGACTCGCTACAGGCTGTCCGGATAGAACAAGTCAGACGTGCCCACATCCCGAGTTGTATTGGCTCTTGGTCAGTACCGCACATAGAGTGATCTTTGTGATACATAGGAATGGATTTGTGGTTCTCCTCAGGTAAGATACCAATGACAGTACTAATATAGTTGCACAAGCAATAGGAATATATAACATGAATGAAAGGATATTCACATAGCAGCATATACACAACAACACAAACATATACTGTATTTAAAGATATCTTTGGAGAGAGAGAGAGAAACGAATTACTATTGACGGGCTAGATTTATGGCCCACTCTCTCCCGACAGGTGGAGATCTTGTCTTATCTGCCCTGGTGACAGCAGGCCGTAAATTATTCTGCACATGCTCGAGCTCCAAGAAGGGTCTCTGAAACTTCTATTAAGTTCTAGAACTCGCTATGGCATAGCACTAGCGCGAACTATGAACGCGCAGTGGTAGCATGTGCATCAACTACATGCCATACAATTGCAATCTCTAAACGAACATATGATGCATAAATAATCATGCAATTAAGGCAATGCTGGCATAGACAATATAAACAATATGCAGATGTCTGAAATATACACAAACATTAGATGCATGTTACAAACAGGTAGTGATGGAAAATGTACCCAATTGTCACACTTGAGTAAAAGGTGATACCTCAAGTAAAAGTCACCCAATAAAATACTACTTGAGTAAAAGTCTAAAAGTATTTATTTTAAAAGCACTTAGGGGTGCGTTCGTAAATTCCCTCTGGCTATCTTCTCCGATTTCAGAGCACTCTCGTCTGTGTATCAGAGCGCAGAATAAATTATGAATTTACAAACGCGCAACAACTGGTGATTATGACCAGTGTCAGTAAACGTAGGCAAAAAAAAAACGTAATTAAATCGTTGCCAGCAGCACAGCAACATACACCAACGCTCTAGACAACATGAAAACAGCCTAAACACTTATGCTAGGGCGAGTAAAATAGTCCGAGTAAAGGTCCCTCATTTGTGTCTGGAAGTAGCTAGCAAGCTAGCCAATTTAGCCAGGGTACTTGACTGCCGTCGTGAGGTCAGAATGCTCGGATCAACGTCAGTCCTCGACCAGAGCGTCCAGTGTGCGCTCTGAACGCTCCTAGAGCGAAACGCTCTGAATTTATGAATGGACAACCTGACAAAAAATTGACAATCTGAGAATTTAAGAACTCCCAGAGCGCACTCTGAGTGCACTCTGACACTCCAGGCTGCAGATAACCTAGAGGTTAGAGAGTTGGGTCAGTACCGAAAGGTTGCTGGGTCGAATCCCCGACTTGACAAGGAAACAAATCTGTCGTTCTGCCCCTGAGCAAGGCAGTTAACCCACTCTTCTCTGGGTGACGTGGATGTCGATTATGGCAGCCCCACCCCGCACCTCTCTGATTCAGAGGTGTTGGGTTAAATGCGGAGGATCCATTCAGTTGTACAACTGACTAGGTATCCTAATTTGCCAACATCTGAGAAGTAATTGCAAAAATATACTTAACTATCAAAAGTATAAATCATCTCAAATTCCTGATATTAAACAAACCACACTGCACAATTATCTTGTTTTTTTAATTTATGGATGGACAGGGGCACACTCTAACACTTAGACATAATTTACAAACAAAGCATTTGTGTTTAGTGAGTCCACCAGATCAGAGGCAGCAGGGATGACCAGGAATATTCTCTGTTTAGTGAGTTCACCAGATCAGAGGCAGCAGGGATGACCAAGGATGTTCTCTGTTTAGTGAGTCCTCCAGATCAGAGGCAGTAATGATGACCAGGGATGTTCTCTGTTTAGTGAGTCAGATCAGATCAGAGGCAGTAGGGATGACCAGGGATGTTCTCTGTTTAGTGAGTCCACCAGATCAGAGGCAGCAGTTATGACCAGGGATGTTCTCTGTTTAGTGAGTCCACCAGATCAGAGGCAGTAGGGATCAATCAATCAATCAAATTTATTTTATATAGCCCTTCGTACATCAGCTGATATCTCAAAGTGCTGTACAGAAACCCAGCCTAAAACCCCAAACAGCAAGCAATGCAGGTGAAGAAGCACGGTGGCTAGGAAAAACTCCCTAGAAAGGCCAAAACCTAGGAAGAAACCTAGAGAGGAACCAGGCTATGTGGGGTGGCCAGTCCTCTTCTGGCTGTGCCGGGTGGAGATTATAACAAAACATGGTCAAGATGTTCAAATGTTCATAAATGACCAGCATGGTCGAATAATAATAAGGCAGAACAGTTGAAACTGGAGCAGCAGCACAGCCAGGTGGACTGGGGACAGCAAGGAGTCATCATGTCAGGTAGTCCTGGGGCATGGTCCTAGGGCTCAGGTCCTCCGAGAGAGAGAAAGAGAGAAGGAGAGAATTAGAGAACGCACACTTAGATTCACACAGGACACCGAATAGGACAGGAGAAGTACTCCAGATATAACAAACTGACCCTAGCCCCCCGACACATAAACTACTGCAGCATAAATACTGGAGGCTGAGACAGGAGGGGTCAGGAGACACTGTGGCCCACTCCGAGGACACCAGGGATGACCAGGGATGTTCTCTGTTTAGTGAGTCCACCAGATCAGAGGCAGCAGGGATGACCAGAGATGTTCTCTTTCATTAGTGCCTAAATTTGACAATGTCCCTGTCCTATTAAACATTCAAAATGTAACGAGTACTTTTGGTTATCAGGGGAAATGTATGGAGTATAAAGTGCATTCTTTTCTTTAGGAATGTAAGTGGAGTAAAAGTTGTCAAATATTTATATAGTAAAGTAAAGTACAGATACCCTCAAAAAAACTACATAAGTAGTACTTTTAAGTATTTTTACTTACAGTGATGCGGTTGGTGACGTTTAAGATGAGGGAGGACGATTTATTTTTCTCATGAGCATGTCCTTATTTCTATTACAGCATATTGGATGACAGTCATTCATATTCCATTCACCCAGTTCAATGTAACATCGCTAGGTTTAGATTACTACATGATACTCAGATTTGCATTCGGACGCTCCTAATTGGTGGAAACCAGGAGGCTGTGATAGACACCTGAAAAGGGGAGAAATCCACCCTAACTGGACTGAGGGGAAGGTCGGGGGCACATGCATGGTCTTTTTTAAAAACAGTTTTCAACGTTACATAGCTTCTTATCAAGTATGTGTGGCACTATTTTTCAAATCAGATGTTTTGTATAATTTTTTTTTTTGGGGGGGGGTGTTTTGTTTTATTGTCAGAGAGAACAGATAATAGCATACATTCAATGTCAGTCATTCACATTATAAAATGTGTCTTTCTACCATGTCTGTCTTTCCTTCTCATTTAAGTAATCGATAGCTCCCATGACATTCATTTGTTTTGCCCACAGTCTCAAAAGGTTACTCTAGACCCGGTTTAACAGTAGGCAATAAGCAGTTCCCGTTGAGAGCCGGTCAACCCGATAAGTGAACAACCAATCCTGACCTGTCCTTTCTCTCACCAGGCAAATTGGAATCGCTGGTAATATGCGACGGCTGTCAGCATGGAATTGACAGAGCTGGGAAGCGATAAACCCATATGTTTTAGGTCACCCAAATGCTCAACAGACTGAAAATCATCTGCTCACTTGTGTAAATTCATGTATTATTAGAACAATGGAAGCCACGAAGGGGAAGGTTTGAGCATCTCTATTGGGAGTCAAGCAAGTCCTGCAGAAGTATCAAGATTATATAGGCGATTTTAGGTCAGTGTTAGGCTACTCTTTTCCTTAATGGATTTCCTCATGGCAAGTGTTTACTTTCATTACTCTAGGCTTTTGGATATAGTCACTGCTCACTGTGTGTTCTGCAGTTGCTTTGCAAAGATTGCCATCTGTTTGTTTTCTACAGAAAAAATAAGATGAAGAAACTGAATTGATTCATTGTGAAATGTATTCTTTGTTCTCCAGAACTAGGCCTACAATTATTCCACAAAATATGTTCACCCAGACTAGAAAAATAACACCTTTTTACATGAAATACACCCAAGATGCATGTGTGTGCACCATAAATCATAGCCCAGTTGTCACGACTTCTGCCGAAGTCGTTGCCTCTCCTTGTTCGGGCGGTGCTCGGCGTTCGACGTCACCGGTCTTCTAGCCATCATTGATCCTTTTTTCATTTTCCATTGGTTTTGTCTTGTCTTCCCACACACCTGTTTTCAATCCCATTCATAACCTGTTGTGTATTTAACCCTCTGTTCCCCTCATGTCTTTGTCAGAGATTGTTTTATTGTCAGTGTAGTGTGATTGTTGTATAGGTGCGCGTCGGGTCCTCGTACCCATGTTTGTGTGTTTATGTACATTTAGTGTTATGGAGCATACTCCGTGGACTTTATTAAAAGACTCCATTTTACACTCCATTTGACTCTCCTGCGCCTGACTTCCCTGCCACCTATTACACCTACGCATGACACCAGTGTAATTTGACCATCATGTATCCCTAGTCTTCCTGGGTTAAATGGTACAATAGCATGTCCATTACCTAAAAGCTGTCTTGTATTAAATGGTGCAGTGTAATGAGTGTGTACTGGTGGCAGAGAAGTCAGGAGCAGGAGAGCGAAGGCCGTGTTACAACGGTGCAGTGTAATGAGTGAGTACTGGTGGCAGAGAAGTCAGGAGAGCGAAGGCCGTGTTACAACGGTGCAGTGTAATGAGTGAGTACTGGTGGCAGAGAAGTCAGGAGAGCGAAGGCCGTGTTACAACGGTGCAGTGTAATGAGTGAGTACTGGTGGCAGAGAAGTCAGGCGCATGAGAGCGAAGGCCGTGTTACAACGGTGCAGTGTAATGAGTGTGTACTGGTGGCAGAGAAGTCAGGAGCAGGAGAGCGAAGGCCGTGTTACAACGGTGCAGTGTAATGAGTGTGTACTGGTGGCAGAGAAGTCAGGAGCAGGAGAGCGAAGGCCGTGTTACAACGGTGCAGTGTAATGAGTGTGTACTGGTGGCAGAGAAGTCAGGCGCAGGAGAGCGAAGACCGTGTTACAACGGTGCAGTGTAATGAGTGTGTACTGGTGGCAGAGAAGTCAGGCGCAGGAGAGCGAAGACCGTGTTACAACGGTGCAGTGTAATGAGTGTGTACTGGTGGCAGAGAAGTCAGGAGCAGGAGAGCGAAGGCCGTGTTACAACGGTGCAGTGTAATGAGTGTGTACTGGTGGCAGAGAAGTCAGGCGCAGGAGAGCGAAGACCGTGTTACAACGGTGCAGTGTAATGAGTGTGTACTGGTGGCAGAGAAGTCAGGAGCAGGAGAGCGAAGGCCGTGTTACAACGGTGCAGTGTAATGAGTGTGTACTGGTGGCAGAGAAGTCAGGAGAGCGAAGGCCGTGTTACAACGGTGCAGTGTAATAATAAAATCACGTGAACAAAAAATAATAAATAAATACAATGGGGGGGGGACAACCCTTCGCACGCCAGACATAACGTGCACAAACACTACAACAAACAAATCTGGACAAGGCTATGGGGGAAACCGAGGGTTAAATACACAACACGTAATGATGGAATTGGAACCAGGTGTGTGGGAAGACAAGACAAAACAAATGGAAAACGAAAGGTGGATCGGCGATGGCTAGAAGACCGGCGGAAGTCGTGACAGTGCAGTGTGATTTAAAAGCGACATTTATCTGTAGTTACATTATGTCCTCAAAGTCACGCTGCTCCTACAAACAGTGGTATTATATTGATCTAATATATACATATTTTTTTTATATTTAACCTTTATTTAACCAGGCAAGCCAGTGAAGAACAAATTCTTATTTACAATGACGGCCTACTCCGGCCAAAACCCGTCGACACTGGGCCAATTGTGTGCCACTCTATGGGACTCCCAATCACAGCCAGATGTGACACGGCCTGGAATCGAACCAGGTACTATAGTGATGCCTCTTGCACTGAGATGCAGTGTATTTCATTGCATTTCTGAAAGGAATATGCAGGATACATCACATATAGGCACACACACACACACACACAATGTGGTCATATAACTCCTGTCATATGAACAAATTAGAGCAAGGTTCGGTGAGATTTTATGTTATGAATGGGCAAATTGAAACATTGAGACACTTTTTTTTCCAAATCTAACTGTGTATTTTATTTAGCATTATGTTTACAGACTATGATTGTATTACAGTATTTTGGAAATACTTCAGAGGGAACCTTTTGAACTAACTGTATGTCGTTGTCTCTCTAAAATATGATTATGAAACAGCCTATCCTAAACGTCCTCAGCTCTTCGTCATCTGATGTAGCCTACATTCTGTGTTGGGATGTAGATATTTTTTATTTCCTGAAGAATATCTCAAATAAAATGTAGCAAATGGCAAAAATAGAAGCCAAGTTTGTCATGTAATTGTGGAACCGCTGAGGATGCTGCCTGCGCCGGCGAGATGGGAAAGCAGGTGGATAATGTGCTTGCGCAGTACCAACACTATCAGGCACATTGCGCTAAGATCCTGCGAAGCCATAAAGAAATCGGTGCTTGTATACACGCTGATGGAGATGGCTAATTATCTTTACATTTGAAGAAGAATAGCATGTGGAAAGGAAATTACGAGGAAACAACTGGAAGGTCTGTTACGCGCGCCAAACGCCGACGCTGCGTAAAAACGGAGGAAACGTTACCAATACGGATGCAAAAACAATACATGTTATTGTGCACAACTGCCGTTCTTTAGCGGGAAATAAAGTAAACGTCTTTGTGTAGTATATGTCATCCTGACGGGCTTTCATGGTTAAATGGTCGCCTTGTGTTCTTCCCTACTCCTCAGTCGAAATGGCTGCTCTTTATCAGGGCACTGACGTGTCCTCTCCGGATACATTTCTGGTCCTGAAAGACACGCGGGAGGTCAAGGAGGTCACTACTCTAGACGAGAAGCTCTTCCTACTGGCCAGTGAGAAAGGTGAGTTGTTACAGGCTTTTGGGTCGATATTTATTTTTTAAATCCCAACATTTTGTAGAGGACATGGCATTGGCTAAACATGTTATGTATTACATAGAACACTGGTGTATTTAATACATTTAATAGTTTTAGGCCTCCCATCATCAATTATATTCAGTACAATCAATCAAATTAGAACCATTATGTTATTGATAGCGGTAGTAAATCATCTGTTGCAAATAGCATAATAATAACGGTGTCGATTTACGACAGTGTCATCTAAGGTACTCTAATAGCATAATAATAACGATGTCACTTACCAGAAAGCATGTAGTCCTTGGCTCAGATAGTGTAGTAGCGTGGGCTCAATAGCATGTCATTAGTGTGCAAGATCTTGAGAATCAGCTGTACATGTGATTGAAGAATGCACTGTGCATGCAGAGGGTTGCAATTCCATTGAATTGGGGATAGTTTAACCAAAATATGCCACAAGACCTAGAATTGCCTTGTGTGTCCCAAAAAAAAAGGTTCACTGTTATAAGCTAACTTTTTTTTATGCATTTAAGCAAACTTCCCAGGCTTAACTTCCCATTGAAAATTTCTTGAACATTTCTGATTTTTTTTGTCAGAAATGGATCCAGAACCCAGGGTATTACACCACCATCGATGTGGCTCCAGTGATCCTGGCAACTATGAGATCCTGGCTGTGTTGCTGAAGCAGGATATCTCCCTGAAGCAGGATATCTCCCTGCCCAGGCCTAACGCTCTGGGCTCTGGGCTGTGTTGCTGAAGCAGGATATCTCCCCGCCCAGGCCTCACGCTGTGGGCTGTGTTGCTGAAGCAGGATATCTCCCCGCCCAGGCCTCACACTGTGGGCCGTGTTGCTGAAGCAGGATATCTCCCCGCCCAGGCCTCACGCTGTGGGATGTGTTGCTGAAGCAGGATATCTCCCTGGCCAGGCCTCACGCTCTGGGCCGTGTTGCTGAAGTAGGATATCTCCCTGCCCAGGCCTCACGCTGTGGGACGTGTTGCTGAAGCAGGATATCTCCCCGCCCAGGCCTCACGCTGTGGGACGTGTTGCTGAAGCAGGATATCTCCCCGCCCAGGCCTCACGCTGTGGGCCGTGTTGCTGAAGCAGGATATCTCCCCGCCCAGGCCTCACGCTGTGGGCCGTGTTGTTGAAGCAGGATATCTCCCTGGCCAGGCCTCACGCTCTGGGATGTGTTGCTGAAGTAGGATATCTCCCTGCCCAGGCCTCACGCTGTGGGACGTGTTGCTGAAGCAGGATATCTCCCCGCCCAGGCCTCACGCTGTGGGACGTGTTGCTGAAGCAGGATATCTCCCTGCCCAGGCCTCACGCTCTGGGCCGTGTTGCTGAAGTAGGATATCTCCCTGCCCAGGCCTAACGCTGTGGGACGTGTTGCTGAAGCAGGATATCTCCCCGCCCAGGCCTCACGCTGTGGGACGTGTTACTGAAGCAGGATATCTCCCTGCCCAGGCCTCACGCTGTAGGCTGTGGACCGTGTTGTTGAAGCAGGATATCTCCCTGCCCAGGCCTCACGCTGTGGGCCGTGTTGCTGAAGCAGGATATCTCCCCGCCCAGGCCTCACGCTGTGGGCTGTGGGCCATGTTGCTGAAGCAAGATATCTCCCTGCCCAGGCCTCACGCTGTGGGCCGTGTTGCTGAAGCAGGATATCTCCCCGCCCAGGCCTCACGCTGTGGGCCGTGTTGCTGAAGCAGGATATCTCCCCGCCCAGGCCTCATGCTGTGGGCCGTGTTGCTGAAGCAGGATATCTCCCCGCCCAGGCCTCACGCTGTGGGCCGTGTTGCTGAAGCAGGATATCTCCCTGCCCACGCCTCACGCTGTGGGCCGTGTTGCTGAAGCAGGATATCTCCCTGCCCACGCCTCACGCTGTGGGCCGTGTTGCTGAAGCATGATATCTCCCTGCCCAGGCCTCACGCTGTGGGCCGTGTTGCTGAAGCAGGATATCTCCCTGCCCAGGCCTCATGCTGTGGGCCGTGTTGCTGAAGCAGGATATCTCCCTGCCCAGGCCTCACAATGTGGGCTGTGGACCGTGTTGCTGAAGCAGGATATCTCCCTGCCCAGGCCTGACGTTGTGGGCCGTGTTGCTGAAGCAGGATATCTCCCTGCCCAGGCCTCACGCAGTGGGCCGTGTTGCTGAAGCAGGATATCTCCCTGCCCAGGCCTCACGCTCTGGGCTGTGGGCCGTGTTGCTGAAGCAGGATATCTCCCATTCCAGGCCTCACGCTCTAGGACGTGTTGCTGAAGCAGGATATCTCCCTGCCCAGGCCTCACGCTGTGGGACGTGTTGCTGAAGCAGGATATCTCCCCGCCCAGGCCTCAAGCTGTGGGACGTGTTGCTGAAGCAGGATATCTCCCAGCCCAGGCCTCATGCTCTGGGCTGTGGGCCGTGTTGCTGAAGCAGGATATCTCCCAGCCCAGGCCTCACGCTCTGGGCTGTGGGCCTTGTTGCTGAAGCAGGATATCTACCTGTGGGCTGTGGGACGTGTTGCTGAAGCAGGATATCTACCTGTGGGCTGTGGGCCGTGTTGCTGAAGCAGGATATCTCCCTGCCCAGGCCTAACGCTGTGGGCTGTGGGACATGTTGCTGAAGCAGGATATCTACCTGCCCAGGCCTCACGCTGTGGGCCGTGTTGCTGAAGCAGGATATCTACCTGTGGGCTGTCTCTACTCTCTGTAACATCAAGAACAAGAAGGACAGCCTTCAACACACCAGGTAAGATCCTATAGAGCACACACACACACACACACACACACACACACACACACACACACACACACACCCTCAAAGCCTGGGGGTGAAAGGCCCTCTTCCGTAGCCTTCTACAACAGCTTGTTCATTTTGTTTCTGTTCTATATGACTGGTTTTTGTTCTATATGACTGGTTTCCTGTTCTATATGATGGGTTTTGGTTCTATGGCTGTTTAATGAAAGGCTGGATGGGTATTAAACACAAAGACTGTTGGTCTAAAAATAAAGGAAATTCACATGAGCACCAGAATGCCTACTCCACCCATGCTCTACCAAGGGTTTCCAGCAAACAGCTTTGACCTACTACAGTAGCTATGTTGGTACTGTACTTCAAACTATGTAGGCAGGTTGCATAGGATTCAAACCTTCTCAAACAGCCTTGACCTTGGCTAAATAAATCAAATGAAATGCTAACCACTTAAGCTGTTTTAATCATTCTCTTCGACACCCACACTTATCTTCCTTCTCCTCTTATCTGCTCTCCTTTCCTCTCCTCTTCTCTCATTTCCTCTCCTTGCCTCTCCTCTCCGTTACTCTCCTCTGTCCTCCTCTTCCCCCTCTCCTCTCCTCTCCCCCCTATCACCCCTCTCCTCTTCCTCCTCTCCTCTCACCTCCCTCCTCTCCTTTCCTTATCCCTCTCCTCTCCCCTGTCTCCTCTCATCTTCCCCCTCTCCTCCTCCCCCTCTCCTCTTTTCTGCCCCCTCACCTCTTCCTCCTCCCCCTCTCCACTTCCTCTTCTCTCCTCTTCCCCCTCTCCTTTACGCTCCTCTCTTCTCTTCTCTTCCCCCTCTCCTCTCCTATTCCTCCTCTCCTTTCTTCTTCCCCCTCTCCTCTCCTATTACTCCTCTCCTTTCTTCTTCCCCCTTTCCTCTCCTCTTCCCCCTCTCCTTTACGCTCCTCTCCTCTTCCCCCTCTCCTCACCTCTCTTCTCCATAGTACCAGGAATGACTATGAGGAGTTAGCTAAGCAGTGTAAGATGTTTGCTAAGGACCTCCTGGCCCAGGCACGTAACTCCAGGGAGCTGGAGGTGATTCTCAACCACACGGCGAACGAAGTCACGGTGGACAAGAGAGGCCTGATGGAGGAACGCATGAACCTCAGCCGACTCAAACTAGCCATCAAGTACAACCAGAAAGAGGTGAGGCTGAAACTAACTGGCCATCAAGTACAACCAGAAAGTGGTGATGCCTCATCTTCCTCCCTTCACCCTCCTCGACCTCCTCCCTTCACCCACCTCAACCTCCTCCCTTCACCCTCCTCGACCTCCTCCCTTCACCCACCTCAACCTCCTCCTCACCCTCCTCTATACCACTCTATGTGGTACTGTAACACCAGTCTGCTATCACGAGGACATAATCCTTCAGGAGAGTCAGACCATCAGCGGTTTTCATGGGGGTGATGGAGCGACTTCTAGAGTCATAGATAGCTTTAATTGTCGGCATAAATGTGGATTTCCTGTGCCTTATCCGTCCAGCATAAATCCTGTAGTTTCTGTTTTTCAAATGTATAATTTTTCCCAGGAGCCTCTCTGTGGGGTAATTTACGGCATTCCCTGTTCAATCTTGACGTCATTGTGAAATGTCAGAAATTAGAACATTCCGGGGGTGAACACAAAATTCCTTTCCCGTTCCTCTGTTCATGTCTCTGTATGGTGGTTGTTACTTCCTGTCCTCCCGGACGTGAAGACTCTATGGTACTTTCCCTATAGTCTGTTTGGTGACACTAAATTCCTTCCTGAACCTCTAGGTGTGGTCGGACGTGAAGACTCTATGGTACTTTCCCTATAGTCTGTTTCGTGACACTAAATTCCTTCCTGAACCTCTAGGTATGGTGTGGTCGGACGTGAAGCGTCTATGGTACTTTCCCTATAGTCTGTTTGGTGACACTAAATTCCTTCCTGAACCTCTATGTGTGGTCGGACGTGAAGACTCTATAGTACTTTCCCTATACTCTGTTCGGTGACACTAAATTCCTTCCTGAACCTCTAGGTATGGTGTGGTTGTAGGTGAAGTGTCTATGGTACGAGGTCTTGAAGGACTTCCTGGATGAGGAATCAGCTGAGCTTCGTCATGAACTCCCTCTACCTGTCCACCTTCGCCCTCGAGATAGTGGCCCACAGCAAGGTGTGTGTGTGTGTGTGTGTGTGTGTGTGTGTGTGTGTGTGTGTGTGTGTGCGTGTGTATTAACGTGATCTCCTCTGCCAGTTTAAGAACGGGGAGGACACAGAGCGAGGAAGAATAAGGATGCCTTCCACCCCATCCTAACGTCCTGAGTTACCTACAAACTCTTCTTCATGTACACCACCAACTCCATACTAGGACCACCGCAGGTACACACACACACACACACACACGCACACGCGCACGCACACACACACACCAGGCAGCACTAGCAATAGAAGGAACACAAATCACCATCATTCTATCATCACCTCACATGGAAACTATCTCCCTGGTGAACATCCTAATTGATTAAGCAAGGCTTCCAGACCTCCTCTCTGTCTTATGATTGTCTCATTCCCAATCAGTGGATTCATTTTGTCCTGTCCTCTCTATCCTCAACACTGGGCCAAAAGTCTGTTTTAAATTTCAATCTGAGGTTCCTGTAGAAACAGCAGTTGGGTAGAGTAGATGACTTGATTTATTTCATGAGAGAAACTTTCAACCTGTCCCTCACTGTCTCAGCCTGCCAGCTGCAGTCACAGTTTATCTTCACGGTGTGTATTTCCTATGTTGCTCTGCCCAGCATTTTCTATTTCTTTGGCTATATTTGTGGAAATACTGTAATATGGTAATTCATTATCACAAGTGAATGGGGTGGCAGGGTAGCCTAGTGGTTAGAGAGCTGGACTAGCGGCCGAAAGGTTGCAAGTTCAAATCCCCGAGCTGACAAGGTACAAATCTGTTGTGCTGCCCCTGAACAGGCAGTTAACCCACTGTTCCTAGGCCGTCATTGTAAATAAGAATTTGTTCTTAACTGACTTGCATAGTTAAACAAAAGAATAGTAATAATAAAAAATTAGTGTAATTCTTCCTGTTATTATGTGAAATTGTTAGTTTTTTCTATTGAACAGCAGAACTCTCCTGTGGATTGTCAGCGGCCTGCTAGGCTTCAGAACCTCCAAGTACGCCATGGAGCTAGGACTGATCTGGTCTCAACCTAACCTCAACTTCAACCCAACCATGTTCTACCCACGGAGCTAGGACTGATCTGGTCTCAACCTAACCTCAACTTCAACCCAACCATGTTCTACCCACGGAGCTAGGACTGATCTGGTCTCAACCTAACCTCAACTTCAACCCAACCCACGGAGCTAGGACTGATCTGGTCTCAACCTAACCTCCACTTCAACCCAGCCATGTTCTACCCACGGAGCTAGGACTGATCTGGTCTCAACCTAACCTCCACTTCAACCCAACCATGTTCTACCCACGGAGCTAGAACTGATCTGGTCTCAACCTAACCTCAACTTCAACCCAACCCACGGAGCTAGGACTGATCTGGTCTCAACCTAACCTCAACTTCAACCCAACCATGTTCTACCCACGGAGCTAGGACTGATCTGGTCTCAACCTAACCTCAACTTCAACCCAACCCACAGAGCTAGGACTGATCTGGTCTCAACCTAATCTCAACTTCAACCCAACCATGTTCTACCCACGGAGCTAAGACTGATCTTGTCTCAACCTAACCTCAACTTCAACCCAACCATGCTCTACCCACGGAGCTAGGACTGATCTGGTTCTCAACCTAACCTCAACTTCAACCCAACCCACGGAGCTAGGACTGATCTGGTCTCAACCTAACCTCAACTTCAACCCAACCATGCTCTACCCATGGAGCTAGGACTGATCTGGTCTCAACCTAACCTCAACTTCAACCCAACCCACGGAGCTAGGACTGATCTGGTCTCAACCTAACCTCAACTTCAACCCAACCATGTTCTACCCACGGAGCTAGGACTGATCTGGTCTCAAACTAACCTCAACTTCAACCCAACCCACGGAGCTAGGACTGATCTGGTCTCAACCTAACCTCAACTTCAACCCAACCATGTTCTACCCACGGAGCTAGGACTGATCTGGTCTCAACCTAACCTCAACTTCAACCCAACCATGTTCTACCCACGGAGCTAGGACTGATCTGGTCTCAACCTAACCTCAACTTCAACCCAACCATGTTCTACCCATGGAGCTAGGACTGATCTGGTCTGAACCTAACTTCAACCCAACCATGTTCTACCCTAGCAGTTATGCATGAACCATCCGTGACTCCAACCCAACCTCAACCAACCAGCTAAGACCGTTCCCAACCTCAACCAACCAGCTAAGACCGTTCCCAACCTCAACCAACCAGCTAAGACCGTTCCCAACCTCAACCAACCAGCTAAGACCATTCCCAACCTCAACCAACCAGCTAAGACTGTTCTCAACCAACCAGCTAAGACTGTTCTCAACCTCAACCAACCAGCTAAGACCGTTCCCAACCTCAACCAACCAGCTAAGACCGTTCCCAACCTCAACCAACCAGCTAAGACTGTTCTCAACCAACCAGCTAAGACCGTTCCCAACCTCAACCAACCAGCTAAGACTGTTCTCAACCTCAACCAACCAGCTAAGACTGTTCTCAACCTCAACCAACCAGCTAAGACTGTTCCCAACCTCAACCAACCAGCTAAGACCGTTCCCAACCTCAACCAACCAGCTAAGACTGTTCTCAACCAACCAGCTAAGACCATTCCCAACCTCAACCAACCAGCTAAGACTGTTCCCAACCTCAACCAACCAGCTAAGACCATTCCCAACCTCAACCAACCAGCTAAGACTGTTCTCAACCAACCAGCTAAGACTGTTCTCAACCCCAACCATCCCTCTCAGCTTCTTCACTCAGGGTGTTGTATCTCTGACCCTAGCATGCTCAGAAAAGACTTTGTGTCCAGTCACAGAGAAGAGATTTAAACCATGAGCTCATCTGGAAATATGTACTGTATTCTACACCAAAGTCTCCAGATTCAGCCAGCCCCCTAATGTAATTATTCTTAACAAAACAGAACTAAAATAACTTGAGACTTGATATAAAAGAAAATAATGGAGCCTCAAGTCTCGGGACTCAACTTTGACTTGAGATGATCTGTCCAGGTTTTGTAACGTTTTGTCTCTGTGGATTACTCTCCATGGCGGGGGCACTCGTCTAGGCGGGGCACTTGTCTAGGTGGGGCACATGTCTAGGTGGGGCACTTGTCTAGGCGGGGCACTCGTCTAGGCGGGGCACATGTCTAGGCGGGGCACTTGTCTAGGCGGGGCACTTGTCTAGGCCGGGCACTTGTCTAGGCGGGGCACATGTCTAGGTGGGGCACATGTCTAGGTGGGGCACTTGTCTAGGCGGGGCACTTGTCTAGGCCGGGCACTTGTCTAGGCCGGGCACTTGTCTAGGCCGGGCACTTGTCTAGGCGGGGCACTTGTTCTAGGCGGGGCACTTGTCAAGGCGGGGCACTTCTCTAGGCCGGGCACTTGTCTAGGCCGGGCACTTGTCTAGGCGGGGCACTTGTCTAGGCGGGGCACTTGTCTAGGCGAGGCACTTGTCTAGGCCGGGCACATGTCTAGGCGGGGCACTTGTCTAGGCGGGGCACTTGTCTAGGCCGGGCACTTGTCTAGGCCGGGCACTTGTCTAGGCCGGGCACTTGTCTAGGTGGGGCACATGTCTAGGCGGGGCACTTGTCTAGGCGGGGCACTTGTCTAGGCCGGGCACTTGTCTACATGGGGCACTTGTCTAGGCGGGGCACTTGTCTAGGCGGGGCACTTGTCTAGGTGGGGCACTTGTCTAGGCCGGACACTTGTCTAGCCCGGGCACTTGTCTAGGCGGGGCACTTGTCAAGGCGGGGCAGGTCGAAACATTCATGGACATTTAGCTTGCTGTTGTTAGTTAATTTGTCCTGGGATATACAGTAGGGCGGTGCACAATTGGCCCAGCGTCGTCCGGGTTAGGGGAGGGTTTGGCCCGGGGTAGAAATAACAATTTGTTCATAACTGACTTGCCTAGTTAAATAAAGGTTAACTATATATTTTTTAAAATAAACATTGGGTTGTTATTTTACCTGAAATGCACAAGGCCCTTTTTTGGTGGGGGGGGGGGATCTTTCAATCAAACACATGGGTATATGCCCCCAAAAACCAATGAGGAGATGGGAAAGGCAGGACTTGCAGCACATCAAGCGTTATTTTAGCGCCTGGCTACACAGACTCGCGTTAAACGCGGGCGGTGAGGTCAGCATATTGTAGCTGTATTGTTAGAGAGGGTTAAAGATAAACATGTTGTTCATTAGTGACCACAAAGCCCTTGTTTAATTTTCTCTTTTCTCCTGGCCAAAAACAGAGTAGCTTAGCATAAAGTACCGTACAAAGTACTGTTTAGCAATCGGCTACGGACAAATCTCTGCCATAACAATAGTCTGGTGATGGTGATCTCATTGATTATTTTCATATTTCACACAGGCCTATTTGGGTGGGTTCTAATTATTTTCATCAGTGGTGATACTGGCTATATGTCTAAAGATGTAACACCACACTACCTTCAATACTTGGATGAAGATGTAACATATTCTGGCAAATGAATGATGATATTTGTAAGGAAGAAAAAGATCATGCTTTCCATCTGATCCTACAACCCCCCCCCCCCCCCCCCTGCATACATGTCACATGATCCTACAACCCCCCCTGCATACAGGTCACATGATCCTACAACCCCCCCCTGCATACAGGTCACGTGATCCTACAACCCCCCCTGCATACAGGTCACATGATCCTACAACCCCCCCCCTGCATACAGGTCACATGATCCTACAACCCCCCCCTGCATACAGGTCACATGATCCTACAACCCCCCCCTGCATACAGGTCACATGATCCTACAACCCCCCCCTGCATACAGGTCACATGATCCTACAACCCCCCCCCCCCCCCCCCCCCCCTGCATACAGGTCACATGATCCTACAACCCCCCCCTGCATACAGGCAGGCAATATGATTCTGCTTGTTCTGGACTCCAGAGAAGTGACAATGTGATGTAATATCCCTAGTTGATACTTGACTGCTAACATGAATGACTTTCATCTCAAAATGCAGGTGTAAAACACAGTTTATTTCTACACCGTGCTTTTTGAAAATGCGGCACTGTTTTTATGGCTGTTGTGACAGGCTACATTTCTGTAGCGATTGTGCTTGTGTCGCATAAGCTTTGAACACCTACTTTTTGGGGGTTGCGTGTCAAAAAGTTTGAAAACTGCAGAGCTATCGAACAGATTGCTGATTTACTGTACAACTATAGAAACAGGTGAGAGAGGATTGCCATAGAAACAGGTGAGAGAGGATTGCCATAGAAACAGGTGAGAGAGGATTGCCATAGAAACAGGTGAGAGAGGATTGCCATAGAAACAGGTGAGAGAGGATTGCCATAGAAACAAGTAAGAGAGGATTGTCATAGAAACAGGTGAGAGATGATTGCCATAGGAACAGGTGAGAGAGGATTGCCATAAACGAACATGCAGTTTGGTCATCAAGAATATGAGCTGTTTATTTTGAAAGCTCACCAGCGATGGGGAATCAAGCAACAATTACAATTACTATTTGGGACTCGACCCGTTCTATTTGGGACTTGACCCGTTCTATTTGAGACTCGACCCGTTTGGGACTCGACCCGTTCTATTTGGGACTCGACCCGTTCTATTTGGGACTCGACCCGTTCTATTTGAGACTCGACCCGTTCTATTTGGGACTCGACCCGTTTGGGACTCGACCCGTTTGGGACTCGACCCGTTCTATTTGAGACTCGACTTGAGACTTTGACCTCGTTACTTGAGACCTGATTGTGACTCGAATAATAGTGACTTGGTCCCGCCTCTGCTTTTTTACCTTGGCAGTGAGAAACGATGAGCGACTAAATATTGAGTTGAATCCCACGCTTGGGAAAATACTTGAAAACAGAAGATTATTTTCTCACAGAGAGCTGGCTGTGAGGAGGAGACAGTTGGTTTTAATAGTGGCATCTGAGAGTGTTTCTCACTGTTCAGCGCCAGCATATCCCTGGTTAACACAGAGCATTCAGCCTTACCAACAGCTGTCTCCACACCTGATCATTCCCAGTGCTCAATGGAGCATTCAGCCTGACCAACAGCTGCCTCCACACCTGGCCAAAGTTACCACTAACTCTATGTAGACCGGATATAACAGTTATTTATCTTCATATATACAATGTTAACATGACAAGTTACCACTGGTCAATTAATTAAAGATGACATTCCATATGAAGAATCACCTCATAATAATAAACTTCAATTTAGATTTTTTATTTGGTCAGATGGAAATAATAAAATATAAATAACATTTACTAATTCTTTCATATGAAAATACTTTATATTGATTAAAGGAAAACTCCACCCAAAAACGATCTTTTGACAAAATGCATCATACCGGTTGAATTTCGGTATTTTGAAAGTTATATATCGTGAAAAAGTGATTAGTGACATGCAAAACATTTTGGGACTATATCAACAATGGACTAATGAAACAAATACTAAAATGTCGTTTTTGAGAGGAATTATCCTTTAAGTTCACATCTCCACTTTTTTATTACAAACATTACATTTGAATGCAAGGCGACAAAACCAAGCTGACATAATGAGATGGAGTGCTGTGTTGTATTCCATTCATCGTAAACGCTTTGGCTAATAAGGTGACAGTACTAAACAGAACACCAGTTTGAAACCAAATCATTCCGTTGGGAATAGTATATATTAAACTATTGCACTTTTCGACCCCAAATAATATAAAATACCTCCTATATCCAAAGTGAACATGGAGGATAAAGAGCAGGTAGTAAACACTGTCCTTAAAACTACAACACCCAGTCCTCAATAATGTACTTCCTGTAACCAAACCCTATGTTTGATCCAAGCCAACACTCATCGTGACATCTGGCGGTTTTCAGTGGCCTTGAAACGTTAGAAAATGTTGATGTTTTTTTTTTTAAATAGAAAAAAAAAGGGAACTAACTTAGGTATTAGCATATTACAAAACATGTTCTCCTGTTTCGTTCCAACTGGTACTCTCTATCTTCCTCTCCTCTTTCAATTATTACACTCACATCTTCACATTGTGCTCAAAACAGGTCCAGCTCAGAGGAGAGGAAAACAGCATGGGAAAAGAAAGAGAAACAAAGAGCCAATCACAGCCTGAGGTCTGTAGACTAGTCCTGTGGTGACGGATGAGAGGTGATGAAGGGCGGAGCCAGGGTATGCTGGGCGGAGACTAACGAGAATGGCGTTACATGGTGGTGGTGGTGATGGTGGTGGGGGGGGGGGGGCTGGAGTCTCAGGCAGCATGTAGCTGATCTCAGCAGCGTTTGGTCTTCAGTACGTTGAGGCCCCTCTGGTTCTTGGCCTTGAAGGCCATAACGAAGTGATGTGGGGCGATCTTCCCCTTCCCATCCTCGTCCGCTGAGCCCATGAAGATGTAGTTGAGGCCTAGTGAGATCACAAAGACAGAGGCTGAATGCACTGGTGGAACGGCTGAGACATTCAGAAAGGTAGCACATCAGCGTCTATTCAGGTAGCCTAGTGGTTAGAGCGTTGGGCCAGTAACCAGCAGGTAGCCTAGTGGTTAGAGCGTTGGGCCAGTAACCAGCAGGTAGCCTAGTGGTTAGAGCATTGGGCCAGTAACCAGCAGGTAGCCTAGTGGTTAGAGCGTTGGGCCAGTAACCAGCAGGTAGCCTAGTGGTTAGAGCATTTGGCCAGTAACCAGCAGGTAGCCTAGTGGTTAGAGCATTGGGCCAGTAACCAGCAGGTAGCCTAGTGGTTAGAGCATTGGGCCAGTAACCAGCAGGTAGCCTAGTGGTTAGAGCGTTGGGCCAGTAACCAGCAGGTAGCCTAGTGGTTAGAGCGTTGGGCCAGTAACCAGCAGGTAGCCTAGTGGTTAGAGCGTTGGGCCAGTAACCAGCAGGTAGCCTAGTGGTTAGAGCGTTGGGCCAGTAACCAGCAGGTAGCCTAGTGGTTAGAGCATTGGGCCAGTAACCAGCAGGTAGCCTAGTGGTTAGAGCATTGGGCCAGTAACCAGCAGGTAGCCTAGTGGTTAGAGCGTTGGGCCAGTAACCAGCAGGTAGCCTAGTGGTTAGAGCGTTGGGCCAGTAACCAGCAGGTAGCCTAGTGGTTAGAGCGTTGGCCAGTAACCAGCAGGTAGCCTAGTGGTTAGAGCGTTGGGCCAGTAACCAGCAGGTAGCCTAGTGGTTAGAGCATTGGGCCAGTAACCAGCAGGTAGCCTAGTGGTTAGAGCGTTGGGCCAGTAACCAGCAGGTAGCCTAGTGGTTAGAGTGTTGGGCCAGTAACCAGCAGGTAGCCTAGTGGTTAGAGCATTGGGCCAGTAACCAGCAGGTAGCCTAGTGGTTAGAGCATTGGGCCAGTAACCAGCAGGTAGCCTAGTGGTTAGAGCATTGGGCCAGTAACCAGCAGGTAGCCTAGTGGTTAGAGCGTTGGGCCAGTAACCAGCAGGTAGCCTAGTGGTTAGAGCATTGGGCCAGTAACCAGCAGGTAGCCTAGTGGTTAAAGCGTTGGGCCAGTAACCAGCAGGTAGCCTAGCGGTTAGAGTATTGGGCCAGTAACCAGCAGGTAGCCTAGTGGTTAGAGCATTGGGCCAATAACTGAAAGGTTGCTAGATTGAATCCCTGAGCTGACAAGATAAAAATATGTTGTTCTGCACCTGAACAAGGCAGTTTCCTGTTAAGATATCAGAGGGGTTGGGTTAAATGCGGAATATACATTACAGTCGAAGGCATTCAGTTGTACAACTGACTAGGTATCCCCTCTTTCTCCTCTGGGTTCCATATACAGTGTGTTTATAAACATATACTGTTTGTGGGTATATATTCGCATTATGGATCAACGGCTGAGGGAAGGTATAGATCTTATTCCGACAGTGAGTTTTGCCGCTTACCTCAAACTCCTTCAGATGAGCTTGAAGGTGGAATACAGCAATGGAAGCAAATTCAGAGCCATACACAAGATAGGACAGTCTGTGGAAACACCTGCAACTGGGGTCTACCGTTCCTATTACAGGAGAATGGTGGAACTTTATTTGGGGAGGACGGGCTCGTGGTAATGGCTGGAGTGGAATCAGTGGAATGGTATCAAATACTTCAAACATAAGGTTTCCATGGTTTTCATATGTTTGATGCCATTGCATTCGCTCCATTCCAGCCACTATTGTGAGCCGTCCTCCCCTCAGCAGCCTCCACTGTTTCTTAAGTATCTTGTATATTTGGGACACGCCTCTGTTACATGTGTTTTTCACACTCAGTGCCACACTTCAAAGTCACGTGAAACTGTGTGAGTATTACTCAACTATAGGATTTGAACTGAAAGAAAAACACATTGGCTCGTTGGTGCTATCTTGAGAATAGAGAAAATGCATTTTTTTTAAATTGCAAATTATATCTACAGGCTACATTGTGGTTTTTCTTTCATTATTTACGTTATCTGCCGTTAGTGTGTGATCCTAACCTTTAACCTTTAGGTCTTAACTGTACACCAAATAACCTACACACCAATCACCTAATGCTTTTGGGAACAGGCAGAAAAAGAAAGTTTACATCGATTCATTCTTGATAGAATGAGAATGCTCAGTTAGATACCGTCTGTAGAGGTGCGGTCTTTATCAGCATCATAAAAGCTGATAGTATTTCAACCACATTAAATATTCATCCAAGCTGAACTGGGTCGTTTCCACAGCTTTCTATTTCCTGACAACTGGTCAAACTGATGTCATTTCCCCTTTTTTTGTTGTTGTTTAGATATTGCATTTTCTCCCCGGTCCCTAAACGTCATTGCTATGAGAAAGAAGCAGAGACAACAGAAAGTACTGTACCAATGTCAACTAGATTGAAGCACTCATTCAATCGATTTGCGACATTATTTTGGTGAGCACGGATTATTTCGTTTGTAGGGCAACATATAACGACAGAAAAGAGGCGCTATGTATCGAATTATAAACAACTTGACTAATAAATACCAAAATGTCTGAAATTATAAGCAGAAACTTATGTTTATGAGGCAAAAAAATAATCTTCTCTGACTGTAGCCTACAGCACGTTTTCTATATTAGTTAGGTTAGGGGCGGGTGTGAGCCTCAGATTTGACACTTTCTCTCATGTAGTTGCGGATAGGTTATTACCAATTGCGGGTTGGTGCGGGTGAACAAACAGCTGACCCGCACACCATAATGTATATCATGGTGAATGTCTATCATGGACTAATACCTGGTGCTATCATGCATATCATGGTGAATGTCTATCATGGACTAATACCTGGTGCTATCATGCATATCATGGTGAATGTCTGTTACTAAACCAAGTCAAACTCATTAATATATCCAGGGGAGAGTGAGCCCCAGAGTCCCCTAGTAGTGGTCCACATAGCTCTGGTCCTGGGCTATACGAGCAGTTCGAGCCTTCTTCAAGCCCATAGACCATATAAAACCGTTCGAGCACATAACGCGCTGGACCAGAGCTGTGGCTCGTTGTTGTACGACTACACACCTCGTCGGATGAACGGACACTTCTTGCAGAGGACGATGATCTTGGTGCTCATGGTTTTGCCGGCCTGCTGGATGGCCAGGTTGCTCTCTTTGTAGACGTTGATGATGGAGATGGTGGCGTACACGCTGCCTCCTCGCACCACCGCCGTGATGACAGTTCCTGTTATCACTGTCACAGAACCACAGGGAGTTTAGAGGGCTGGGATTGGTGTGCTGAACAGAACCACAGGGAGTTTAGAGGGCTGGGATTGGTGTGCTGAACAGAACCACAGGGAGTTTAGAGGGCTGGGATTGGTGTGCTGAACAGAACCACAGGGAGTTTAGAGGGCTGGGATTGGTGTGCTGAACAGAACAACAGGGAGCTAAGAGGGCTGAGATTGGTGTGCTGAACAGAACCACAGGGAGTTTAGAGGGCTGGGATTGGTGTGCTGAACAGAACCACAGGGAATTTAGAGGGTTGGGATTGGTGTGCTGAACAGAACCACAGGGAGCTAAGAGGGCTGAGATTGGTGTGCTGAACAGAACCACAGGGAGTTTAGAGGGCTGGGATTGGTGTGCTGAACAGAACCACAGGGAGCTAAGAGGGCTGAGATTGGTGTGCTGAACAGAACCACAGGGAGTTTAGAGGGCTGGGATTGGTGTGCTGAACAGAACCACAGGGAGTTTATAGGGCTGGGATTGGTGTGCTGAACAGAACTGTGTGAGCCGGCTCTGTGTGAGCCGGCTCTGTGTGAGTCGGCTCTGTGTGAGTCGGCTCTGTGTGATCAAGATTGAATATCTTTCAATACGAATACTGTGATGCTGGGACGTTTCCTGCCGTGGGGGCTTTCATCAAAATGTACTGGTTGAATAGAACATAATGAAAACCATGTGTAAACAGGAAGGAAAAGACGTGTCAGTCGAGTTGTCTGTTAGGTCCTTTTGTGTCTAGCCTAGTCATTAGAACGTGTGATGTAACGCTCTTGGCTTGATATGACTGCAGCTTGTCTGCCAATGTATTATACAATAACATTTTCCACCAACGCCACATTACTGGGCTTCACTGACAGCCAGTGAGCCAGAACCCTTTTCCCATGCAAATATCTGACCCAATCTCCCAGAGAAAAAAAAGCATGAATAAAATACCTGCCTCATTCCATCAACATCTGTTCAGAGAAAAAGTAACGAATAGAGGTAGTCTGAAGGACGGGGCAGCAAACTGAGGTCATGGAGTATGTTGGAGTATGTTGGAGAATGTTGGAGAATGTTGGAGAATGTTGGAGTATGTTGGAGTATGTTGGAGTATGTTGGAGTATGTTGGAGAATGTTGGAATATGTTGGAGTATGTTGGAGAATGTTGGAGGATGTTGGAGGATGTTGGAGGATGTTGGAGTATGTTGGAGAATGTTGGAGTATGTTGGAGGATGTTGGAGGATGTTGGAGTATGTTGGAGTATGTTGGAGAATGTTGGAGTATGTTGGAGTATGTTGGAGAATGTTGGAGTATGTTGGAGGATGTTGGAGTATGTTGGAGAATGTTGGAGGATGTTGGAGGATGTTGGAGTATGTTGGAGTATGTTGGAGAATGTTGGAGGATGTTGGAGGATGTTGGTGTATGTTGGAGTATGTTGGAGTATGTTGGAGAATGTTGGAGAATGTTGGAGTATGTTGGAGGATGTTGGAGTATGTTGGAGAATGTTGGAGGATGTTGGAGGATGTTGGAGGATGTTGGAGAATGTTGGAGTATGTTGGAGTATGTTGGAGTATGTTGGAGAATATTGGAGAATGTTGGAGTATGTTGGAGGATGTTGGAGTATGTTGGAGAATGTTGGAGGATGTTGGAGAATGTTGGAGGATGTTGGAGTATGTTGGAGAATGTTGGAGGATGTTGGAGTATGTTGGAGAATGTTGGAGGATGTTGGAGTATGTTGGAGTATGTTGGAGAATGTTGGAGTATGTTGGAGAATGTTGGAGGATGTTGGAGAATGTTGGCTGAATTAACACTTTCTGTTAGCAACCGTTTACTCTGTGAGAAGAGAACTGTGTCTGTCCCACGCAAATTCACTGCCCTCTCAGAAAACACTCAAGGAAGCTTCTGTGACGCGCTGAAAACACCCAGAAGGCCATGGGTAGTGTGTCATGATGGAGGGGACCATGACAACATGGGCTTGTTGTGGGAGGGATGGTTCATATGGACTGGGATTAATGTTAATGTGGGATTAATTAATGTTGGGAGGATTTTCTGTCACCCCCCCATTGCTACTACCCTCTGTTTATTATCCATGCATAGTCACCTTACCCCTGCATACATGTACAAATGACCTCGACTAACCTGTACCCCCGCACATTGACTCGGTACCGGTACCCCCTGTATATAGCCTCCACATTGACTCGGTACCGGTACCCCCTGTATATAGCCTCCACATTGACTCGGTACCGGTACCCCCTGTATATAGCCTCCACATTGACTCGGTACCGGTACCCCCTGTATATAGCCTCCACATTGACTCGGTACCGGTACCCCCTGTATATAGCCTCCACATTGACTCGGTACCGGTACCCCCTGTATATAGCCTCCACATTGACTCGGTACCGGTACCCCCTGTATATAGCCTCCACATTGACTCGGTACCGGTACCCCCTGTATATAGCCTCCACATTGACTCGGTACCGGTACCCCCTGTATATAGCCTCCACATTGACTCTGTACCGGTACCCCTGTATATAGTCTCCACATTGACTCTGTACCGGTACCCCCTGTATATAGCCTCCACATTGACTCGGTACCGGTACCCCCTGTATATAGCCTCCACATTGACTCGGTACCGGTACCCCCTGTATATAGCCTCCACATTGACTCGGTACCGGTACCCCCTGTATATAGCCTCCACATTGACTCTGTACCGGTACCCCCTGTATATAGTCTCCACATTGACTCTGTACCGGTACCCCCTGTATATAGCCTCCACATTGACTCGGTACCGGTACCCCCTGTATATAGCCTCCACATTGACTCGGTACCGGTACCCCCTGTATATAGCCTCCACATTGACTCTGTACCGGTACCCCCTGTATATAGTCTCCACATTGACTCTGTACCGGTACCCCCTGTATATAGCCTTCACATTGACTCTGTACCGGTACCCCCTGTATATAGTCTCCACATTGACTCTGTACCGGTACCCCCTGTATATAGCCTCCACATTGACTCTGTACCGGTACCCCCTGTATATAGCCTCCACATTGACTCTGTACCGGTACCCCCTGTATATAGCCTCCACATTGACTCTGTACCGGTACCCCCTGTATATAACCTCGTTATTGTTATTTTATTGTGTTACTTTTTTATTCTTTTTTTACTTTACTTTATTTGGTAAATATTTTCTTAACTTTTCTTGAACTGCACTGAGAGTTAAGGGCTTGTAAGTAAGCATTTCACGGTAAGGTCTACACTATTCCACGCATGTGACAAATAAAGTTGGATTTGATTTGACTGACACACACACACACACACACACACACACACACACACACACACACACACACACACACACACACACACACACACACACTGTTGACCTGTTATTGTTTGTTCCTGCTAAGTATTTGTGACAGTAGTACTGGCAGCTTTAGGTTAGGGCAGCCATAGTAACAGATGTAGCATTAGCTGAGGGAAAATAGTATTTCTCTTACCGAAGTCACTGGTACAGTAGTTGCTCTCAGCGGTTCCACTTCTTCTGCATTTCTGCTGGCACAGACCTACAGAGTACTTCAGAGCTGGGGAGACATAGAGAGGAAAAGAGAACACAGTCCCTTAATTCACATTCTTCCACATTCGGGTGATGCTAGCAAGTAGGATTTGGGTTGATTTTATTTAACCTCGAGACAATTCAGGGAATGCATTGAAATCAATTAATTAATTAATCAATCAATTATATATATATATATATATATTTATATATTATATATAGGCTAACATAGGCTAATTAATTAGTATAAACACGTCCCATTGAAAACTGTAAGTAACTTCGAATCCTTCCAGTGGAGGCTCCCGAGAGGAGGACAGAGGAGGAAAGGGAGGACCATCTTAAATAGTGAAACATTTTGAGATAAAACTACAGTTAAATATATTCAAGTCACCAAATAATTGACTAAAACACACTATTTTGCGATGAAGGCCTACAGTAGCCTTTAATTAACAGCAGTCTGTAAGGTAGCACCTTGGAGTCGCCGGAGGACAGCTAGCTTCCGTCCTCCTCTGGGTACACTGACTTCAATACAAAATGTGTTAACGATGGTGGCTGTGTGTAGCGGTCATGATATGAAGGTTTGACTTGGAACGTTTTTTTTTGCCTGTTCACAGACAGCTGATGTGTTGTGCACTGAAGTCCACAAGCGAAGGGAAAAGGTGAGAGAAGGAGAGCGCGTAGATAGATGCGAGAAGGAATTATATATATATACAACCAGCTGTTTGTATGTGGCTGCTATGAACGTGAACTGTGTTTGCATGTGATCAAGGGTGTAATCATTGCCCCGATTCTGTTGAAAAACGTTTCTTAAACGTAATGAAATGGGGATAAACATACCTGAATTTATCCAATAGAAACTCTTGTTTGCAACTGTTGGACTAATGATTACACCTTAGATCAGCTAGATGCAGGCAAGAGTGTGCAAGGTAGTATTGAATGTGTCACTGTCTATTACCTTGATTACTCAAAATTCTCTCGACCTGTGTACACCTACGTTGTAAACTTTCATTCATAGGCTAGGTTGTAGCAACCTCCTGATGGTTATAGGGAAAATTAGAGTATCATGTAGTAATCTAAACCTAGCGATGTTACATTGACCTGGGTGAATGGAATATGAATGACAGTCATCCAATATGCTGTAAAGCGATGTTCATTAAAAAATGTTAATCCTCCCTCATCTTAAAACGCCACCGACCACCACTGAATCCTACATAACAGATCACATTATTATTTTAAACTTTATTAAGTTAAGAACTCATTCTTATTTACAATGACGGCCTTGCCTTGTTCAGGGGCAGAAAGACAGATTTTTACCTTGGGGATTTGAACAAGCAACCTTTCGTTTAGTGGCCCAACGCTCTAACCACTTGGCTACCTGCTGCCCCACATAATATTCATATTAATAATATTCATATTCATAATATTCATATTCATATCCATAATATTCATATTCATAATATTCATATTCATAATATTCATATTCATAATATTCATATTCATAATATTCATATTCATATTCATAATATTCATATTCATAATATTCACATCCATAATATTCATATTCATAATATTCATATTCATAATATTCATATTCATAATACATTTAAGTTGAAAAACACTTTTCTTACACCCAAGGAGCTAAAAATATGAATAATAATATTAATAAAAACAATCAAATAATGATGTACAGTTCATGCTCAAAGTATAGGTGTGCTGCCCCAGCAGGTAGCCTAGTGGTTAGAGCTATTGGACTAGTAACCAGCAGGTAGCCTAGTGGTTAGAGCTATTGGACTAGTAACCAGCAGGTAGCCTAGTGGTTAGAGTGTTGGACTAGTAACCAGCAGGTAGCCTAGTGGTTAGAGCTATTGGACTAGTAACCAGCAGGTAGCCTAGTGGTTAGAGCTATTGGACTAGTAACCAGCAGGTAGCCTAGTGGTTAGAGCTATTGGACTAGTAACCAGCAGGTAGCCTAGTGGTTAGAGCTATTGGACTCATAACCAAAAGTTTGCTAGATCAAATCCCCAAGCTAACAAGGTAAAAATCTGTTGTTCTGCCCCTGAACAAGGCCATTGTCATATGTAATAATTTGTTCTTATGCCTTGCCTAGTTAAATAAAAAATAAAACAAAAATTGGTTACTGCTGGCTACCATCTGTTTTTTTTTTACAATCAAAGCTACTATGGTAACGGTATCAGGAAGACTAGAAAATGACTCTCCAACCATTGTCCAAATGTTGTTTCTACTGGTGGAGAACAAAACGACTGAAAGATAAGCCAATCTGAGGCGGTCATCACAGGGCCCAGATTACATCATGGTGGAGGGCTGCCAAGGCGATCATCTGACTAGGGATTTGATATTGTGAGTACTGGCCTCAGTGAAGGAAAAACAATAAAGGGTTGTGTGTGCGCCCCAAAAAACATTCCTTACCTCAGGATACTTCAACTAGTAACTATCATTCCTTACCTCAGGATACTTCAGCTAGTAATTATCATTCCTTACCTCAGGATACTTCAGCTAGTAATTATCATTCCTTACCCCATGATACTTCAGCTAGTAACTATCATTCCTTACCTCAGGATACTTCAACTAGTAACTATCATTCCTTACCCCATGATACTTCAACTAGTAACTATCATTCCTTACCTCAGGATACTTCAGCTAGTAATTATCATTCCTTACCCCATGATACTTCAACTAGTAACTATCATTCCTTACCTCGGGATACTTCAACTAGTAACTATCATTCCTTACCTCAGGATACTTCAGCTAGTAATTATCATTCCTTACCCCAGGATACTTCAGCTAGTAATTATCATTCCTTACCCCATGATACTTCAACTAGTAACTATCATTCCTTACCTCGGGATACTTCAGCTAGTAATTATCATTCCTTACCCCAGGATACTTCAGCTAGTAATTATCATTCCTTGCCCCATTATACTTCAACTAGTAACTATCATTCCTTACCTCGGGATACTTCAGCTAGTAATTATCATTCCTTACCCCAGGATACTTCAGCTAGTAATTATCATTCCTTACCTCAGGATACTTCAACTAGTAACTATCATTCCTAACCTCGGGATACTTCAGCTAGTAATTATCATTCCTTACCCCATGATACTTCAACTAGTAACTATCATTCCTTACCCCAGGATACTTCAACTAGTAACTATCATTCCTTACCCCAGGATACTTCAACTAGTAACTATCATTCCTTACCTCGGGATACTTCAACTAGTAACTATCATTCCTTACCTCAGGATACTTCAGCTAGTAATTATCATTCCTTACCCCAGGATACTTCAGCTAGTAATTATCATTCCTTACCCCATGATACTTCAACTAGTAACTATCATTCCTTACCTCGGGATACTTCAGCTAGTAATTATCATTCCTTACCCCAGGATACTTCAGCTAGTAATTATCATTCCTTGCCCCATTATACTTCAACTAGTAACTATCATTCCTTACCTCGGGATACTTCAGCTAGTAATTATCATTCCTTACCCCAGGATACTTCAGCTAGTAATTATCATTCCTTACCTCAGGATACTTCAACTAGTAACTATCATTCCTTACCTCAGGATACTTCAGCTAGTAATTATCATTCCTTACCTCAGGATACTTCAACTAGTAACTATCATTCCTTACCCCAGGATACTTCAACTAGTAACTATCATTCCTTACCCCAGGATACTTCAACTAGTAACTATCATTCCTTACCCCAGGATACTTCAACTAGTAACTAGTAACTATCATTCCTTACCTCAGGATACTTCAACTAGTAACTATCATTCCTTACCTCAGGATACTTCAACTAGTAACTATCATTCCTAACCTCGGGATACTTCAGCTAGTAATTATCATTCCTTACCCCAGGATACTTCAACTAGTAACTATCATTCCTTACCCCAGGATACTTCAACTAGTAACTATCATTCCTTACCCCAGGATACTTCAACTAGTAACTAGTAACTATCATTCCTTACCTCAGGATACTTCAACTAGTAACTATCATTCCTTACCTCAGGATACTTCAGCTAGTAATTATCATTCCTTACCTCAGGATACTTCAGCTAGTAATTATCATTCCTTACCTCAGGATACTTCAGCTAGTAACTATCATTCCTTACCTCAGGATACTTCAACTAGTAACTATCATTCCTTACCCCATGATACTTCAACTAGTAACTATCATTCCTTACCCCAGGATACTTCAGCTAGTAATTATCATTCCTTACCTCGGGATACTTCAACTAGTAACTATCATTCCTTACCCCAGGATACTTCAACTAGTAACTATCATTCCTTACCCCATGATACTTCAACTAGTAACTATCATTCCTTACCCCAGGATACTTCAGCTAGTAATTATCATTCCTTACCTCAGGATACTTCAGCTAGTAACTATCATTCCTTACCCCAGGATACTTCAGCTAGTAATTATCATTCCTTACCTCAGGATACTTCAACTAGTAACTATCATTCCTTACCCCAGGATACTTCAGCTAGTAATTATCATTCCTTACCTCGGGATACTTCAACTAGTAACTATCATTCCTTACCTCGGGATACTTCAACTAGTAACTATCATTCCTTACCTCAGGATACTTCAACTAGTAACTATCATTCCTTACCCCATGATACTTCAACTAGTAACTATCATTCCTTACCTCAGGATACTTCAGCTAGTAATTATCATTCCTTACCTCGGGATACTTCAGCTAGTAATTATCATTCCTTACCCCATGATACTTCAACTAGTAACTATCATTCCTTACCTCAGGATACTTCAACTAGTAACTATCATTCCTTACCTCAGGATACTTCAACTAGTGTGTGCTCCATTGCCTTTCATCCTGGGCAACAGACACTACCACAGTGGATTTGATCTGGGACCAGGCTAATACCACAGTATATCTGATCTGGGACCAGGCTAATACCACAGTAGATCTGACCTGGGACCAGGCTAATGCCACAGTAGGTCTGATCTGGGACCAGGCTAATGCCACAGTAGGTCTGACCTGGGACCAGGGTAATGCCACAGTAGGTCTGATCTGGGACCAGGCTAATACCACAGTAGGTCTGACCTGGGACCAGGCTAATACCACAGTAGAACTTCAAGCCACACGTGTGGCCTGAAGAAGATAATGATGATGAAGATGATGATGATGATTCTGAATTGGATTTCTGTAGTGCTAAAAGCTTTTTATATTGTAACAACAAGACTTTAATGTGCTGGACAAGAGGACATATATCTCCTGCTTGGATTAAACAGAGGAAAGAGAGCTACCTACGTATGGGTCTGGTGGTAGCAGCTGGGGGGGTGGTGGTGGTCAGTGGTACCGGGGTGGTGGGGAACTTCTTAGGTCTGAACTTGTAGTGGCCGATGAACCCATCTGCAGTCAAACTGAGGTCTGAGAGGAACTGGATCAGGAGCTGGTTACCTTCAGAGAATACTGGACTGAAGGGTGGGAGAGAGAGAGAGAGAGAGAGATATCACATGGGCTAATGAATACATTGTGCAAAGGTTTATCAGTAAATCAGGCATTTGTAGGTTTATTATCTATCCTGTTTCCCATCTATCCTGATTGCCTAGTCACTTTTACACCCACCTACATGGGAAAAAATACCTCCATTACCTCAACGACCTCATACCCCTGCACATTGACTCAGTACTGGTACTCCTTGTATATAGTCTCATTACTACCTGGTACCCCTGCACATTGACTCAGTACTGGTACTCCTTGTATATAGTCTCATTACTACCTGGTACCCCTGCACATTGACTCAGAACCGGTACTCCTTGTATATAGTCTCATTACTACCTGGTACCCCTGCACATTGACTCAGTACTGGTACTCCTTGTATATAGTCTCATTACTACCTGGTACCCCTGCACATTGACTCAGAACCGGTACTCCTTGTATATAGTCTCATTACTACCTGGTACCCCTGCACATTGACTCAGTACTGGTACTCCTTGTATATAGTCTCATTACTACCTGGTACCCCTGCACATTGACTCAGTACTGGTACTCCTTGTATATAGTCTCATTACTACCTGGTACCCCTGCACATTGACTCAGAACCGGTACTCCTTGTATATAGTCTCATTACTACCTGGTACCCCTGCACATTGACTCAGAACCGGTACTCCTTGTATATAGTCTCATTACTACCTGGTACCCCTGCACATTGACTCAGTACTGGTACTCCTTGTATATAGTCTCATTACTACCTGGTACCCCTGCACATTGACTCAGAACCGGTACTCCTTGTATATAGTCTCATTACTACCTGGTACCCCTGCACATTGACTCAGAACCGGTACTCCTTGTATATAGTCTCATTACTACCTGGTACCCCTGCACATTGACTCAGTACTGGTACTCCTTGTATATAGTCTCATTACTACCTGGTACCCCTGCACATTGACTCAGTACTGGTACTCCTTGTATATAGTCTCATTACTACCTGGTACCCCTGCACATTGACTCAGTACTGGTACTCCTTGTTTATAGTCTCATTACTACCTGGTACCCCTGCACATTGACTCAGTACTGGCACTCCTTGTATATAGTCTCATTACTACCTGGTACCCCTGCACATTGACTCAGTACTGGTACTCCTTGTATATAGTCTCATTACTACCTGGTACCCCTGCACATTGACTCAGTACTGGTACTCCTTGTATATAGTCTCATTACTACCTGGTACCCCTGCACATTGACTCAGAACCGGTACTCCTTGTATATAGTCTCATTGTTGTTATTTTATTCTGTTACTGTTTCCTTTTTTGGGTAGTTTTTGTCTTACTTTTTAACTCTGCATTGTAGGGAAAGGGCTCGTAAGCATTTCACGGTAAAGTCTACACCTGATGTATTTGGTGCATGTGACAAATCAAATGTGAATTGATTTGTTGATCAAGATCAAAACGATAAGCGGTAGCTACATTAGCAAGATAAATGCGTAGTAGAAACAGGTGTGTGACGTACGCTGGGGGGCTATCGCCACAGTACTTCCCGATCCTCTTGGCATCGTTGACCTCTGCCCCGTTGAAAATGGCCACGTAGTCGTAGCGACAGTAGTTGTCTCTTTCCACATCGAACTTCTCAAACTTCACCTCAATGATCTGTGTTAGTGGACAGGTTACATAGAACACAGGTTAAATAGACCACAGGTTATATAGAACCCAAGTTACATAGAACCCAGGTTACATAGAACCCAAGTTACATAGAACCCAGGTTACATAGAACCTGGGTTACATAGAACCCGGGTTACATAGAACACAGGTTACATAGAACACAGGTTACATAGAACACCGGTTACATAGAACACAGGTTACATAGAACACTGGTTACATAGAACACTGGTTACATAGAACACAGGTTACATAGAACACAGGTTACATAGAACACATTGCTTTCAGCCCACATTCTAAAGGTGTATTACACTGTGCAGCACTAAACGTGAGCAAACCACAAAGCAATGATGTGAAAACCTAAAACGATCTCAATCACTCTCAATGGTGTCATTCGTCAAGTTGAACTGTGAGCAGTAGTAGTATTTGTTAGGATCCCCAATTAACTACTGCTGAGGCATCTGGTAGTAACACTCACCTGGTTCTTAGGAGCCACTATGTGCCATGAGCAAGTGACCCCAGCGGGGTAGTCCTTCTCAGGCCAGTTAGGGGTTTTAATTGACCCGAACGGTTTATCCAGATGACCTCCACAGTACTGGTCCCCTGATGGGTGCAAAAGTCAAACCACAATGTTTAGTTATAGTCCCTGGCAGATAATACTGCTTCACATGCTGTTACTTTAAAGAACTACTGAACATCGTTCCTTATTGTGCAAAATATCTCTTCCTCTTTAACGTCAAAGGACGGAATGTTGTGCATGAAATAATTCTATAATGAGACCTAGAATGTTCTAATCAGTAGGCTAACTCTCATCTCATGTTTACTTTGTGATTTACGAGTAACTAAAAAAAGACAGTTGTCTGTCTCTATGCCTTGGTCCCCTGCTGGAATGTGTTGTTAACAGGAAGTCTAGGCAAGCCATCACACATCGGAGAAAGAACACGTCAGCCTACCACACAAGCTGCTTTGGACTGGCAAGAGATCTGTGGATCTATAAAAAAAAACACAGTTGGATCTCCTGTAACATGCAGTTTAGTGACTAACAGTGTTTCCACTACAGCTGAGCTCCCATACTCATGGCTGGCAGACGACGGCGAGTGCAATTTGTCTGAGTAACTAAAATAGACATTGAACCAATGGAAGAGGGCTGTGTGGTGCTTTTCAGTTTTAACCACTCCCAGGAACGGGGAGACAGGCAGAGCAACCACAGTCCATCTGCTCCAGCATCAGGTGTGTGAAGAACACCAGTCTATCTAAACTGACAGACCCAGAGACATTCTAGCTGTCAGCCACTGAAGAGGTACGGAGACAAGGGAGAAGGTATACAACCAACCATTAAAATTCCACAAACTAATTCCGGGAGACGTCACCTGGTGAGAAGAGGACGGGACGGCGCTGACCCGTCTGCCTCTAGAGCTCTCCGTCCGGGAAAAACAAGCCATGACAAATTCCTCGTCCTACTGTGAAATGTGTCGAGACGTTCCTGTTTTTCATTCACCTCGTCCTGGAGCAAGCTTTACGTCAATAGGTCTCGTCTTAAACTACATATGAAGTCTGAACTTTATCTTACCAAGTTCCACTGTTCCTTCCACTCACCTGCTATCCGTTGGGAGTGATTTATCAAGCTACAACTGCCTTTTCGTTCTCAGATGTAAACAATTCCCCTCTCAGATATCTCCATCTGGGTATTGTATCATTACTAGGGGCAGCTAGAGGAGGTTAAGAGGCACGTTAATTAGCTTGTTAAAATGTGACCTTTGGCCCTAAACACACAAACACTCACTGACATCGGATGTCTTTACGATGTGTCACGATGTGTCAGAGAAGAGTCACGTCTAGGACTCAGCGTCTAAGGCTCCGCTGAACATGCTTGGGTAGAGGCTGGATACAGATGACTACAGTGTTCCCTACACACTACACCTAGGGCTACAACAGCTTAGAGATGGCCCAGCCCCTCTTCAACCCACACAGTGGTTCCTGGCCCGGGAGGTAGCCTAGACAACCGGTGAGAATCTCAAATCTCAAGTTTAAATAGATCAAATCAAATCAAATGTATTTATATAGCCCTTCTTACATCAGCTGATATCTCAAAGTGCTGTACAGAAACCCAGCCTAAAACCCCAAACAGCAAGCAATGCAGGTGTAGAAGCACAAATAGACTCCCCTATAGCATCCTAGATCCGTCTCCTGCCACTGTGCACTTGAGTAAGACACGTAAACCCTTAAAAACGAGTATAGTATTATTCTATTCTTCGTCTATATTCTATTCTGCTTACCTCTCTCGTGCGGCTCGGCAGCCGAGTACACCGCCAGGAAGCCACTCCCAGCCGTGTTGGCATCAGACACCATCTGAATTAGCATCTTGTTGCCGGTGGAGACCAAGGCGCCTGGCCTGAAGGTCCCACAGAAGCGGCCCAGCCTCTGGCCACTCGCATGGCCGCTGTACACATCTACGTAGTCATAGCGACACAGGTTGTCACTCTCCAGGTCAATGAAGCGGAAGGACAGGACCACCACTTTACCCTCAGGGACCTGAGACAACATACAATCACACACAGTATACAGTACAATCTATACAATCACATACAGTATACAGTACAATCTATACAATCACATACAGTATACAGTACAATCTATACAATCACATACAGTATACAGTACAATCTATACAATATACAGTACAATCTATACAATCACATACAGTATACAGTACAATCTATACAATCACATACAGTATACAGTACAATCTATACAATCACATACAGTATACAGTACAGTCTATTCAATATACAGTACAATCTATACAATCACATACAGTATACAGTACAATCTATACAATATACAGTACAATCTATACAATCACATACAGTATACAGTACAATCTATACAATCACATACAGTATACAGTACAATCTATACAATCACATAAGGGGCCTATCTGACAACTCAATATAACAGGAAACAGATCTTCCTCTGATATGCAATGAATGAACCTATATGAAACTCTTCCTCTTTTAAAAACACCAATCTGCAATCAACAGTCAAATCATTCAAAGTCTAAATCTAGCAAGGATACACATGTTATTAACGAGTAAGAAACATACAGTTTTTCTTTAATTACAGGACTTGGTGTTGTTGGTGATTATTTCCTTGATTTAGCATTCATTCCAGCCATGTGACTAGACTGCATGTTGAAAATACCAAGCAGGCAGCTCAAAGTGCCCCAGGGGGTGTTGTAGCCACTAGCCAAATACCAGACTACCAATTACACAGTTAAAATTTGTGGATTGGTATACCATTGAAGTGTATTTCAAGAATCATTTTAGTTCACTGATATTGCTTCTCGTTCTGTCTGACATGGCCCTGGTAAAGTAATAGCATTCAGTAGCTAATTAGGAACACACTAAGTTGATAACTGTTAAACAAGAATCATGTATTCACAGTAGGCTACAAGTATGTTTGGCTCACCGTGATTCTCCAAACACATTTGGTATTTGGGGGATACACCCCTGGATAACCCAGGCTCCCAACGACCCCAGAATCCTCCGTCATATTGCCCCCGCATGTAAACGTTGGTCTGGAAACATGAGAAAAAATATTTGTGACAACTTCTCACTCTAATTCAAATGTCTATCAGGGAATCTTTGAAATGAGAAAAAAACTTAGGTGTAAAGGTGTTGTTGGTGTTTATTATGGGATTTTCTCGGCAATGCGCCTGTGTGCGTCCTTATGCCTACAGCGCACACTGCAGATTCCTCCAGAATAATAACTCCCGGGTGGTGATGATGATAAATGATGATGATGATTGATGCGGTTCCTTCAGCATTGTGCTGTAGACTAACGTATCATTGACAACTCGTGATAAGGCTTTGTACAGTAGGCTAGTGCTACACCGTTGTATTTCCTGACCAATAGTTTAACACAGAGCCCAAAAAACTATAGATTGTTAGATTAAAGTGAAGGGAAAAGGTAACCTACCTCTGTCGTGACCCCAGTAGAGACTGCGCGCAGACCTCTGTCAAAGACAGGACACCCCAAACGCAAGAAATATAGCAAATTCTCCACATTGTCGGGTGAACGGACCAGGCACCAGTTCGCCTGTTTTCGCTCCGTGGCATGAATGACATTCAGTGGCTCGAGCGGTGGGGAAAAGTACGCAGGGAAGTTCGTGGAGGGAGTTTCGCAGGCTGCAAGCTGTAACACAGACTGAATATGGCATTTGTTCTGGTGGTTATCGGCAGGCAGCTGCCTTTTTCCAAACCCTGGGATCAAAGACGCACTGGAAGTATTGGGGTGGGAGGAGTATGGGGGAATGGGGACTCTTGCTTTAGTTTAATACCACACCTGGCATAATAACTTTACCTTCGATAGAATAATGTGAATATCCTTAGTGAAAGATTTGTCCAGGGAACAGAGTTCCACACGAACAAAATGTATGCACTTTGAAAATAGACTGTTTCTATGTGGTCTTCAGAATGACATGCGTTTAAAAAAAAAAAAAGTGAATAATGAATACATCAATGTAAAATATGCCTAAACAACTAAAATAGTCTATACATCTTTTTTAATTTTTTTTAGATAAGACTATTACAGTAGGCTTTTTACACGTCACTTTTTACACATTTTGTTATGTTAGAGCCTTATTTGAAAGTGGATGAAATGTTTTTTTCCCTCATCAATTTGACAAAGTAAAACAAGTTTTTAGAAAATGTTGGTAATTTATTAAAATGAAAAACTGGAATATGACATTTACCCAAGTATTCAGACCCTTAACTCAGTACTTTGTTGAAAACCTTTGGCAGCGATTACAGCCTCAAGTCTTCTTGGGTATGATGCTACATGCTTGGCACTCCTGTATTTGGCTAGTTTCTCCCATTTTTCTCTGCAGATCCTCTCAAGCTCTGTCAGATTGGATGGGGAGTGTCGTTGCACAGCTATTTTCAGGTCTCTCCAGAGATGTTTATTCGGTTTCAAGCCCTGTCTCTGGTTGGGCCACTCAAGGACATTCAAAGACTTGTCCTGAAGCCCCTCCTGCGTTGTCTTGGCTGTGTGCTTAGGGTCGTTGTCCTGTTGGAAGGTGAACCTTGACCCCAATCTGAGGTCCTATTACTTTGCTCCATTCATTTTTCCCTCGATCCTGACTAGTCTCCCAGTCCCTACCCACAGCATGAGGCTGCCACCAGTATGCAAACTCCAAGCGGGCTGTCATGTGCCTTTACTGAGGAGTGGCTTCCGTCTGTCCACTTTACCATAGAGGCCTGATTGGTGGAGTGCTGCAGAAATGGTTTTCCTTCTGGTAGGTTCTCCCATCTCCACAGAGGAACTCTGGAGCTCTGTCAGAGTGACCATTGGGTTCTTGGTCACCTCCCTGACAAACGCCCTTCTCCTCCAATTGCTCAATTTGGCTGGGAGGCCAGCACTAGGAAGAGTCTTGGTGGTTCCAAACTTCTTCCATTTAAGAATGCCGGAGGCCACTGTGTTCTTGAGAACCTTCAATGCTGCAGACATTTTTTGGTACCCTTCCCCAGGAGCTAGGAGCTCTACGGACAATTCCTTTGACCTCATGGCTTGGTTTTTGCTCTGACATGCACTGTCAACTGTGGGAACTTATATAGACAGGTGTGTGCCTTTCCAAATCATGTCCAGTCAATTGAATTTTCAACAGGTGGACACGAATCAAGTTGTAGAAACATCTCAAGGATGATCAATGGAATCAGGATGTACCTGAGCTCCATTTTGAGTCTCATAGCACAGGGTCTGAATACTTGTGTAAATAAGGTATTTCTGTTTTATAATTTTAATACATTTGCGCAAAAAAAATTAAAACCTGTTTTTGAATTGTTATTATGGGGTGTGTGTAGATTGATGAAGATGTTTATTTTTTTTAAAAATCAAATTTTGAATAAGTCTGTAGTGGAATAAAATGTGGAAAAAGTGAAGGGGTCTGAATACTTTCTGAATGCCCTGTATGTTACAGTATTTACAGTACATATTCCAAAATGTGCCCTTATGCACCATACGAACAGTACACCATATGTATCCTCTATACCAGAGGAAGGTCCTAAAAAAGCCTCTAAAAATTGAAGGCCCTAAAAATGGCCAGAATCCACCCAAGTCTTAGTCTGTCTGGGACCAAAATGCTCCTGAACAGCTTCTATCCCAAAGCCATAAATAAGACTGCTGCATAGTTATTAATCAAATGGGTACCTGGACTTTCTGCTTTCACCCCTACCTACGTACATACCTATGTACATATTACCTCAATCAATCACCCCAACTACAATACATGACCAAATGTATGTGGACTCCTGCTCGTCAAACATCTCATTCCAAATTCATGGGCATTCATGTGGAGTCGTTCCCCCCCCTTGGCTACTATAACAGCCTCCTCTCTTCTGGAAAGGTTTTCCACTAGATGTTGCAACATTGCTGCAGGGACTTGCTTCCATTCAGCCACAAGAGCCCTAGTGTGGTCGGGCACTGATGTTGGGCGATTAGGCCTGGCTCGCAGTCGGTGTTCATATTCATCCCAAAGGTGTTTGATGGGTTTGAGATCAGGGCTCTGTGCAGGCCAGTCAAGTTGTTCCACACCAATCTCGACAAACCATTTCTGTATGGACCTCGGGGGCGTTGTCATGCTGAAACAGGAAAGGGCCTTACCCAAACTGTTGCCACAAAGTTGGAAGCACAGAATCGTCTAGAATGTTATTGTATGCCGTAGCATTAAGATTTGCCTTCACTGGAACTAAGGGGCCTAGCCCGAACCATGAAAAATAGCCCCAGACCATTATTCCTCCACCAAATTCTACAGTTGGCACTATGCATTGGGACAGGTAGCGTTCTCCTGGCATCCACCAAATCTACATTTGTCTGCTGGACTGCCAGAATGTGAAGCGTGATTCATCACTCCAGAGAAAGCGTTTCCACTGCTCCAGAGTCCAATGGCGGCGAGGTTTATGCCACACCATCCGGCGCTTGTCATTGCACATGGTGATCTTAGGCTTGTATGCGGCTGCTCGGCCATGGAAATCCATTTCATGAATCTCCCAACAAACACAGTTGCTTCCAGAGGCAGTTTGGAACTCAGTAGTGGGTGTTGCAACCGAGGAAAGACCATTTTTACATGCTACGTTTTACAGCACTCGGCGGTCCCGTTCTATGAGCTTGTGTGGCCTACCACTTCACAGCTGAGCCGTTGTTTCTCCTAGATGTTTCCAATTCACAATAACATAACATAAACCTAACCTTAACCCTAAACCTAACATTAACCCTAAACCTAACCTTAACCCTAAACCTAACATTAACCCTAAACCTAACCTTAACCCTAAACCTAACATTAACCCTAACCCTAAACCTAACCCTAACCCTAAACCTAACCTTAACCCTAAACCTAACATTAACCCTAAACCTAACCTTAACCCTAAACCTAACATTAACCCTAACCCTAAACCTAACCCTATCCCTAAACCTAACCCTAACCCTAACCCTAAACCTAACCTTAACCCTAAACCTAACCCTAAGATTAACCCTAGCTCCTAACCCTAAAACGAACCCTAGCTCCTAAACCCTAAAATTAACCCTATCTCCTAAACCCTAAAACGAACCCTAGCTCCTAAACCCTAAAACGAACCCTAATCTTGAATGTAATTCTAACTCTAATTCTCACAACACTAAAGCCCTAGATAAAAGTTGGTCAAATTTTAGATCTTTTAACACATACACACGCACACACACACGCACGCACACACACACACACACACACACACACACACACACACACACACACACACACACACACACACACACACACACACACACACACACACACACACACACACACACACACACACACACACACACACACACAGAGGTTTGGCTATAAATGGCTCCATCTGGTGTAGCAAATGAAGCATCGCTTCTCCAATACATGTTTTCAGGTTGTCTGAATGTGTGATTTTGGCTTGAAAAGCCAGGTCGTCAATAGACAAGTTGGGTAATGCAATTTAAACCGTGGTGAATAAAATACTCAACTATCATACTTGAGTAAAAGTAAAGATACCTTAATAGAAAATTACTAAAGTAAAGGTGAAGGTCACCAAGTAAAATACTACTTGAGTAAAAGTCTAAAATTATTGGGTTTTAATTATACGTAAGTATCAAAAGTAATTGTAATTGCTAAAATATACTTAAGTACTTTACACCACTGGATTTAAATATGGAGTAGGCACCAACCCTACAAAAAAGAAATCACGACTGTGATTTACAGTTGGATGATTAATTAACAGTTCTAGTTGTTGTTGTTTTTTATCCAGAAGCGTATTATTGCAAGGCCACCATTTAGGTAGTAGGCCATTCAAACCACAACAAAGCCATGCAAACAGTCATCGATATTTCTATATTCGACTATTTTGGACTAGGTAAAAAAAAAAGTATCCCAAAATCGGTAATTGATTAGAGTTAGCACAACCAAGATGGCGGACCGAACGCCAGGTGGTTCGCAGAAATCTAGCGCAAAGGTGAATTTATTAATCGACATTTACTTGATGCATTGGCAATTAAACTCTATACGAACGGTCTATTGTAGTTTGTGTGGTTATAAACGTTGTGCAGTTATTGCCATACGTGTTCCTAATTATAAGGGGCGTTTGTGTACGAAACGACCACTTAGCTAATTAACGCTAGCTAGCTAGCTAGCTAGCTACTGTAAGGGCCTGATACACCGGTATTTTTCCTGTTTTCAAACATTGGACTGATTTCGCCATGTGTTTACCGAGTTAGCTGATTACTATTATAGCATTTGGCTCCATTTAGCTAGTTGCTGTGAGTTGGTGCTTGTTTTTGGTTGTTGTACCAGCGTGGTGAATAAATAAATACTAGCTAGCTAACAATAGCCTCCACTAGTCCTTTGCCGTTTTGAGGCTGTAGCTGGTGGACAAAAATCATTGGACCCGCCGTAGGCCTCCTGACAGGCTGTGATTAACTACCTTAGTTAGCTAAGCTACTGACAAACTCAACATTTCGATCATTCCAATTCAACAACACATCAATACTATCCACAGTATTAGGAAATACCCAGTTGGCTATTAGCTAGCAGCTAGCTAGCAACAACCTGTCATTTCACCAGTTAGCATACTGTAAGCTGGCTGTTTCACAACTGTGTCTGTCAGGTCAGCGTGCAACCTCAAGGAAAATGCACAAATTAGTAATCTCTTAACTGTTATTGTAATGAGACATGTGAGTGTATTCAATTCTTTAGCTATCGAGGGTTGTCTTTTATTTACATTTGTAGGCGCTACTAGAGAGCAAGTTGAAGTCCTTCAGCATTGGCAAAACGGTCGTGCCCAAGAGGACCCTAAGCAAGAAGGAACAAGAGGAAATAAAAAAAAAGGTAAATATAAGTGTCAAAAATGTATTTCATGTTACAAGTTACAAGTTGTGGCCCAAACAAGGGATCAAATTGAAATCTGGATATGCCCTCGTGTTTGTTTTGGGCAACATCCTAATGCACCTTGCATTTTCGATAAACTTGATCATTCCAAAATGGATTCCTGTAGCCTTAACTGTTTGTGTTTAAATTAGATTGTTGAATCAGTGTCGTGTATATTAGAGAAAACAGTAGCAAACGTTTTTGCAGCAGAAAGTACAATAAGTATTTATTATTGGACAAGTGCTCTGGTATTGTGAGATATGTTGATGGTCTGGTCCTTGGCAGGAGGATGAGCGGGCAGCTGCAGAGATCTATGAAGAGTTCCTGGCTGCGTTCGAGGGAGGAGAGGGCAAGGTCAAGGCCTTTGTCCGGGGAGGCATTGCTAATGCAACTAAAGGTAAGTAGAACCAACTCAAACTGCACAAAACTATCAGGGAAATTTTTAGCTAAATATTAAATGTGTAGATACAGTTGATGTCAGAAGTTTACATACACCTCAGCCAAATACATTTAAACTCAGATTTTCACAATTCCTGATATTTAATCCCAGTAAAAGGTCTTAGGTCAGTTAGGATCACCACTTTATTTTAAGAATGTTAAATGTCAGAGGAATAGTAGAGAGAATGATTTATTTCAGCTTTTACTTCATTCATCACATTCCCAGTGGGTCAGAAGTTTACATACACTCAATTAGTATTTGGTAGCATTGCCTTTAAATTGTTTAACTACGGTCAAATGTTTATAGTAGTCTTCCACAAGCTTCCCACAATAAGTTTGGTGAATTTTGGCCCATTCCTCCTGACAGAACTGGTGTAACTGAGTCAGTTTTGTCAGCCTCCTTGCTCGTACACGTTTTTCAGTTCTGCCCGCACATTTTCTATGGGATTGAGGTCAGGGCTTTGTGATGGCCACTCAAATACCTTGACTTTGTTGTCCTTAAGCCATTTTGCTACAACTTTGGAAGTATTCTTGGGGTCATTGTCCATTTGGAAGACCCATTTGCGAGCAAGCTTTAACTTCCTCCAAACATAATGATGGTCATTATGGCCAAAAAGTTTTATTTTTGTTTCATCAGACCAGAGGACATTTCTCCAAAAAGTACGATCTTTGTCCCCATGTGCAGTTGCAAACCGTAGTCTGGCTTTTTTTATGGCACTTTTGGAGCAGTGGCTTCTTCCTTGCTGAGCGGCCTTTCAGGTTATGTTGATATATGACTTGTTTTACTGTGGATATAGATACGTTTATACCCGTTTCCTCCAGCATCTCCACAAGGTCCTTTGCTGTTCTGGAATTGATTTGCACTTTTCGCATCCAAAGTACGTACATCTCTAGGAGACAGAACGCATCTCCTTCCTGAGTGGTATAACGGCTGCGTGGTCCCATGGTGTTTATACTTGCGTGCTATTGTTTGTACAGATGAACGTGGTACCTTCAGGGGTTTGGAAATTGCTCCCATTGATGAGGCAGACTTGTGAAGGTTTACAAAAAAAATCTGAGGTCTTGGCTGATTTCTTTTGATTTTCCCATGATGTCAAGCAAAGAGGCACTGAGTTTGAAGGTAGGCCTTGAAATACATCCACAAGTACAACTCCAATTGACTCAAATGATGTCAATTAACCAATCCGAAGCTTCTCAAGCCATGACATAATTTTCTGGAATTTTCCAAGCTGTTTAAAGGCACAGTCAACTTAGTGTATGTAAACTTCTGATCTGCTGGAATTGTGATACAGTGCATTTTAAGTGAAATAACTTCTCTAGGGTAGTGGACAAATATGAATAACAATAACAACTCTTGGCCTATCGAATGCACCGTGTCTATGGGGTCATATTGCACTTCCTGAGGCCACTAGATGGCAACAGTCTTTAGAACCTTGTTTAAGGCTTCGACTCTGATGAGAGGGGAATGAGTCAGAGGTCTGCCAGAGAGGAACGAGCTGGCCATGCTTGTTCACGTGAGAGTTAGCTCACAGACAAATTCTACAGACAAAGGAATTCTCTGGTTGGAACATTATTGAAGATTTATGTTAAAAAACATCCTAAAGATTGATTCTATACTTCATTTGACCTGTTTCTACGGACTGTAACGGAACTTTCTGCTTCTAGTGATCACGTGTCATGAATTTGGATTACTGGGCTAAACGCGCGAACAAAAAGGAGGTATTTGGACATAAATGATGGACATTATCAAACAAAACAAATATTTATTGTGCAACTGGAATTCCTGGGAGTGCATTCTGATGAAGATCATCAAAGGTAAGTGAATATTTCTAATGCCATTTTTGACTTCTGTTGACTCCAACATGGCGGATATCTGTTTGGCTTGATTTGTTGTCTGAGCGCTGTACTCAGATTATTGCATGGTTTGCTTTTTCCGTAAAGCTTTTTTGAAATCTGACACAGCGGTTGCATTGAGGAGAAGAGGACCTAAAATTCCATGCAAAACAGTTGTATCTTTTATCAATGTTTATTATGAGTATTTCTGTAAATTGATCTGGCTCTCTGCAAAATCACCGGATGTTTTGGAACTACTGAACGTAACGCGCCAATGTAAACTGAGATTTTTGGATATAAATATGAACTTTACCAAACAAAACATACATGTATTGTGTAACATGAAGTCCTATGAGTGTCATCTGATGATCATCAAAGGTTAGTGATTATTTTTATCTCTATTTCCGCTTTTTGTGACTCCTCTCTATGCCTGGAAAAATGGTCGTGGTTTTCTGTGACTTGGCTCTGACCCAACATAATCGTTTGGTTTGCTTTCGTCGTAAAGCCTTTTTGAAATCGGACACTGTGGCTGGATTTACAACAAGTGTATCTTTAAAATGGTGTAAAATACTTGTATGTTTGAGGAATTTTAATTATGGGATTTCTGTTGTTTTGAATTTGGCGCCCTGCAGTTTCACTGGCTGTTGACGAGGTGGGACGCTAACGTCCCACATAACCTAGTGAAGACAGATGGTTACTAGTTTGTTAACAATAAATTTGTTATAATGACTCACACCTGTATGTATGTATGTAAACTTCCGACTTCAACTGTACGTTGGGGAGTCAAATGACCATTTTCCATTGTCTCTGTGTATTGGATAAATACAGTTGTGAGGTATTGTATTGTACATTCTAGTAAAAAAAAAACTAGACTATCTCTCGTGTTGACATACTGTATGCTTTTTCCTACAGAGGAGGCTGCTTCCGATGACAAGAAGGGCAAGCTGTATAAACCCAAGTCTCGCTTCGAAACAACAGCAGCAGCACCAGCGAAAAGCAGCTTCCTGCCTTTGGATATCCCTCCACAATTTTTAACATTAGATAAAAAACATGTATGTATTATTGCAACAAGCATTTATTAACCAAAATAGGTAGTCCTTTTACTGGCTTCTTCAAAAATGAAGAAAAATAAACTTAAAAAAAAATACTTTTCAGACACTGAAGAAAACAACTGAAAAGGGAAAGAAGAAAAGCAACCTAGAGCTCTTTAAAGAAGAACTGAAACAGTAAGCAATTTCACATCCCTCGTCTTATGCTCCATGTTGTCACGAACCGGCTCGAAGTTCGTCACAAAAAGGGAGACAACGTGGAGATAAGGAATAACAAAATAATTATTAACTAAAGTAAACTAAATACAATTAACAATGGTGTCAGTAATCAGTAGTGTAAGTGAGTGTTTGCGTGTATAAATGTGACTATGAGGGGTGTTAAAAAGGTGCCAACGCAAACAAACAAAACAGCCACAAAAACGCCACAACCTAAATCTATCAGTGTGTCTGCATGGAGAGAGTTTCCTCAGTGAATGGGGACGAGGTGTATTTATCCTGGGACACACCCAGGCCCAGGTGTGTCTGCATGGAGAGAGTCTCCTCAGTGAATGGGGACGAGGTGTATTTATCCTGGGACACACCCAAGCACAGGTGTCCCCCATTGCGCTGACGACCCTCCCGGCTCCGGCCCACCGACATCCTATTAAGGAAAACGAGCAAAGAGAAAATAATTTGGCAGACAGAGTGGGAGGGTCGTCACAATGTATAGTCGTGGCCAAAAGTTTTGAGAATGGCACAAATATTAATTTTCACAGTCTGCTGCCTCAGTTTGTGTGATGGCAATGTGCAAATCTCAAGAATGTTATGACATCATGTCAGTGATTCTCTTGTTAACACAGGTGTGAGTGTTGACGAGGACAAGGCTGGAGATCACTCTTGTCATGCTGATTGAGTTTGAATAACAGACTGGAAGCTTCAAAAGGAGGGTGGTGCTTGGAATCATTGTTCTTCCTCTGTTAAACATGGTTACTTGCAAGCAAACGCGTGCCGTCATCATTGCTTTGCACAAAAAGGGCGTCACAGGCAAGGATATTCCTGCCAGTAAGATTGCACCTAAATCAACCATTTATCGGATCATCAAGGACTTCTAGGAGAGTAGTTCAATTGTGAGGAAGGCTTCAGGGCGCCCAAGAAAGTCCAGCAAGCGCCAGGACCATCTCCTAAAGTTGATTCAGCTGCGGGATCAGGGCACCACCAGTACAGAGCTTGCTCAGGAATGGCAGCAGGCAGGTGTGAGTGCATCTGCATGCACAGTGAGGCGAAGACTTTTGGAGGATGGCCTGGTGTCAAGAAGGGCAGCAAAGAAGCCACTTCTCTCCTGGAAAAACATCAGGGACAGACTGATATTCTGCAAAAGGTACAGGGATTGGACTGCTGAGGACTGGGGTAAAGTCATTTTCTCTGATGAATCCCCTTTCTGATTGTTTGGGGCATTTGGAAAAAAACTTGTCCGGAGAAGAGAAGGTGAGCGCTACCATCAGTCCTGTGTCATGCCAACAGTAAAGCATCCTGAGACCATTCATGTTTGGGGTTGCTTCTCAGCCAAGGGAGTGGGATCACTCGCAACTTTGCCTAAGAACACATCCATGAATAAAGAATGGTACCAACACATCCTCCGAGAGCAACTTCTCCCAACCATCTAGGAACCGTTTGGTGACGAACAATGCCTTTTCCAACGTGATGGAGCACTTTGACATAAGGCAAAAGTGATGACTAAATGGCTCTGGGAATAAAACATTGATCTTTTGGGTCCACGGCCAGGAAACTCCACAGACCTTAATCCCATTCAGAACTTGTGGTCAATCCTCAAGAGGATTGACCACAAGAGGAACAAAAACCCACAAATTCTGACAAACTCCAAGCATAGATTATGCAAGAATGGGCTGCCATCAGTCAGGATGTGGCCCAGAAGTTAATTGACAGCATGCTAGGGCGGATTGCAGAGGTCTTGAAAAAGAAGGGTCAACACTGCAAATATTGACTCTTTGCATCAACTTCATGTAATTGTCAATAAAAGCGTTTGACACTTATGAAATGCTTGTAATTATACTTCAGTATTCCATAGTAACATCTGACAAAAATATCTAAAGACACTGAAGCAGCAAACTTTGTGAAAATTAATATTTGTGTCATTCTCAAAACTTTTGGCCACAACTGTACTTGTTGATTGCATAACATCATATTCTCTGTCTGTATCTCTCAGAATACAGGAGGAGAGAGATGAAAGACACAAGATAAAAGGCAGAGTCAGTCGATTCGAACCTCTCTCTGGGATGGAGGGAAAACGCTCCTCAAGTAAGTGTCTGCTGTATGACTACTGACAGGGTAAGGTTAGGCTGGAGTCCAAACTCATTTGCTCTGTTTCAATGGTCAAACAGAGCATGTCAGTTAAGATTTCAGGCTAGGAAACCGCTAGTCTATCTAAAATACAAAAATACCTTTTGGCTGACTGGCCCCCGCCTCTCAGACCCTTTGGCTGACTACCTAGAACCTCCCCCTCACTGACTGCCTAGAACCCCCCCTCCCCTCCCCCACACTGTCTCCAACCCCCCCACACTGTCTCCAACCCCCCCATACTGACTGTCTCCAACCCCCCCATACTGACTGTCTCCAACCCCCCCATACTGACTGTCTCCAACCCCCCCATACTGACTGTCTCCAACCCCCCCATACTGACTGTCTCCAACCCCCCCATACTGACTGTCTCCAACACCCCATACTGACTGTCTCGAATCCCCCCATACTGACTGTCTCCAACCCCCCCATACTGACTGTCTCCAACCCCCCCATACTGACTGTCTCGAATCCCCCCATACTGACTGTCTCCAACCCCCCATACTGACTGTCTCCAACCCCCCCATACTGACTTTCTCCAACCCCCCCCATACTGACTGTCTCCAACCCCCCCATACTGACTGTCTCCAACCCCCCCCATACTGACTGTCTCAAACCCCCCCATACTGACTCTCGTCCCCCCCTCCTCCTCCCCATACTGACTCTCGTCCCCCCCCTCCTCCTCCCCATACTGACTCTCGTCCCCCCTCCTCCTCCCCATACTGACTCTCGTCCCCCCTCCTCCTCCCCATACTGACTCTCGTCCCCCCTCCTCCTCCCCATACTGACTCTCGTCCCCCGTCCTCCTCCCCATACTGACTCTCGTCCCCCGTCCTCCTCCCCATACTGACTCTCGTCCCCCCTCCTCCTCCTCATACTGACTCTCGTCCCCCTCCTCATACTGACTGTCGTCCCCCCTCCTCCTCCTCATACTGACTGTCCCCCTCCTCCTCCTCATCATACTGACTCTCGTCCCCCCTCCTCCTCATCATACTGACTCTCGTCCCCCCTCCTCCTCATCATACTGACTCTCGTCCCCCCTCCTCCTCATCATATTGACTGTCATCCCCCCTCCTCCTCATACTATACTGACTCTCGTCCCCCCTCCTCCCCATACTGACTCTCGTCCCCCCTCCTCCTCATACTGACTGTCGTCCCCCTCCTCCTCATACTGACTCTCATCCCCCCTCCTCCTCACACTGACTCTCGCCCCCCCTCCTCACTCTGACTCTCGGCCCCCCCTCCTCATTCTGACTCTCGCCCCCCCTCCTCATTCTGACTCTCGCCCCCCCTCCTCATTCTGACTCTCGCCCCCCCTCCTCATTCTGACTCTCGCCCCCCCTCCTCATTCTGACTCTCGCCCCCCCTCCTCATTCTGACTCTCGCCCCCCCTCCTCATTCTGACTCTCGCCCCCCCTCCTCATTCTGACTCTCGTCCCCCCTCCTCCTCATTCTGACTCTCGTCCCCCCTCCTCCTCATACTGACTCTCGTCCCCCCTCCTCCTCATACTGACTCTCGTCCCCCCTCCTCCTCATACTGACTCTCGTCCCCCCTCCTCCTCATACTGACTCTCGTCCCCCCTCCTCCTCATACTGACTCTCGTCCCCCCTCCTCCTCATACTGACTCTCGCCCCCCTCCTCCTCCTCATACTGACTCTCGTCCCCCCTCCTCCTCTTCACACTGACTCTCGTCCCTCCTCCTCATTCTGACTCTCGTCGTCCCTCCTCCTCCTCATACTGACTGTCCCCCTCCTCCTCCTCATACTGACTCTCGTCCCCCCTCCTCCTCCTCATACTGACTCTCGTCCCCCCTCCTCCTCCTCATACTGACTCTCGTCCCCCCTCCTCCTCCTCATACTGACTCTCGTCCCCCCTCCTCCTCCTCATACTGACTCTCGTCCCCCCTCCTCCTCCTCATACTGACTGTCGTCCCCCCCTCCTCATACTGACTGTCGTCCCCCCCTCCTCATACTGACTGTCGTCCCCCCCTCCTCATACTGACTGTCGTCCCCCCCTCCTCATACTGACTGTCGTCCCCCCCTCCTCATACTGACTGTCGTCCCCCCCTCCTCATACTGACTGTCGTCCCCCCCTTCTCATACTGACTGTCGTCCCCCCCTCCTCATACTGACTGTCGTCCCCCCCTCCTCATACTGACTGTCGTCCCCCTCTCCTCATACTGACTGTCATCCCCCCCTCCTCATACTGACTGTCGTCCCCCCCTCCTCATACTGACTGTCATCCCCCCCTCCTCATACTGACTGTCGTCCCCCCCTCCTCATACTGACTGTCGTCCCCCTCTCCTCATACTGACTGTCGTCCCCCCCTCCTCATACTGACTGTCGTCCCCCTCTCCTCATACTGACTGTCATCCCCCCTCATACTGACTGTCGTCCCCCCCTCCTCATACTGACTGTCGTCCCCCCCTCCTCATACTGACTGTCGTCCCCCCCTCCTCATACTGACTGTCGTCCCCCCCTCCTCATACTGACTGTCGTCCCCCCCCCTCATACTGACTGTCGTCCCCCCCTCCTCATACTGACTGTCGTCCCCCCCTCCTCATACTGACTGTCGTCCCCCCCTCCTCATACTGACTGTCGTCCCCCCCTCCTCATACTGACTGTCGTCCCCCCCTCTTCATACTGACTGTTCCCCCCCCCCCCTCATACTGACTGTCGTCCCCCCTCATACTGACTGTCGTCCCCCCTCCTCCTCCTCATACTGACTGTCGTCCCCCCTCATACTGACTCTCCTCCTCCTCCTCATACTGACTCTCGTCCCCCCTCCTCCTCATCATACTGACTCTCGTCCCCCCTCCTCCTCATACTATACTGACTCTCGTCCCCCCTCCTCCTCATACTGACTGTCGCTCCTCCTCATACTGACTGTCGACCCCCCCCTCCTCCTCATTCTGGCTCTCGCCCCCCCTCCTCATTCTGACTCTCGCCCCCCCTCCTCATTCTGACTCTCGTCCCCCCCTCCTCCTCATACTGACTCTCGTCCCCCCCCCTCCTCATTCTCTCGTCCCCCCTCCTCCTCATTCTGACTCTCGTCCCCCCTCCTCCTCATTCTGACTCTCGTCCCCCCTCCTCATTCTGACTCTCGTCCCCCCTCCTCATTCTGACTCTCGTCCCCCCTCCTCCTCATTCTGACTCTCGTCCCCCCTCCTCCTCATTCTGACTTTCGTCCCCCCTCCTCCTCATTCTGACTCGTCCCCCCTCCTCCTCATTCTGACTCTCGTCCCCCCTCCTCCTCATTCTGACTCTCGTCCCCCCCCTCCTCCTACTGACTGTCCCCCCCTCCTCCTACTGACTGCCCCCCCCCCTCCTCCACGCCCCTCGTGCCAACTGCCTCCGTCCTCCTCCCACCCCATTTCCACTTCGCTGGGAAACAACATTTATCCTGCTTTTCTGCTTTTTTTAGTGGATGGTTCTTCAAGAAGAAACCGTCCGTCCAGTGGTAATTTGATAACTTAATACCGTGGGTTGCTTTTAATATCTACGTCTCACTAAGTTTATCTAACTTATCTAACTTCTCTGCTCTGCTCTCTCTGCAGTTCTGGACGACTCTGCACCTGGTTCCCATGACGTTGGAGACCCCTCTACGACTAACTTATATCTCGGAAACATCAACCCACAGGTAAACCTTTTTTGTGGTTTAGAAATTGCTTCTAAATGTGTTGTATGAATGTATTATTTTCCTAATTGAATATTTTAGTAACTGAATTGCTACTAATATATTGTATTACTGAGGATATTCCAATGTAAAATGACACCAATAACACAAAGTCCCTCCCTCCCCCTCTGTGTTCTTCTGGTTGCTGTATAGATGAACGAGGAGATGCTGTGTCAGGAGTTTGGGCGTTATGGCCCTCTGGCCAGCGTGAAGATCATGTGGCCACGGACGGACGAGGAGAGGGCCAGGGAGAGGAACTGTGGCTTTGTGGCCTTTATGAATCGGAGGGATGCGGAGAGAGCTCTGAAGAACCTCAACGGTATTAAAGCTTTAGTTATCATCACACCACTGACCCACAATGCAACTTCACGTACATTACATCAATTAACGCTTCTGCCTCCTGGGCTTTGCTTTTGCGCTGTGGGACATGGGAGTTGTAGAGTACACCAGCAGGTATCACATGTACTGCCTCCTGGGCTTTCCTTTTGCACTGTGGGACATGGGAGTTGTAGAGTACACCAGCAGGTATCACATGTACTGCCTCCTGGGCTTTCCTTTTGCACTGTGGGACATGGGAGTTGTAGAGTACACCAGCAGGTATCACATGTATTCACCCCCCTTTTGACTTTTTCCATATTTTGTTGTTTTACAGGCTGAATATAAAATGGACTAAATTAAGGGTTTGTGTCACGACACTGGCCTACACACAATACCCCATAATGTCAATGTGGAATTATGTTTCTATGCAGTTTTACAAGTTGTTAAAAAAGTTAAGAGATTAAATATCTTGAGTCAATAAGTAATCAATCCCTTTGTTAAGGCAAACCTAAATACGTTTGGGAGTGAAAATGTACTTAACGAATCACGAAGTAAGTTGCATTGACTACCCCATCTCTGTACCCCAAACATACAATCATCTGTAAGGTCCCTCAATTGAGTATTGAATTTCAATCACTCTTCACGTTTTCCAATGCCTTGTAAAGAAGGGCACTGATTGGTAGACGTGTAAAAATACTAATAATGACACTTTGAGCATGGTGAAGTTATTAATTAGGGTTTGGATGGTGTATCAATACACCCAAAAATACAGGTGTTCCTCCTAACTCAGTTGCCGGAGAGGAAGGAAACCGCTCAGGAATTTCACCATGTGGCCAATGGTGACATTTAAAACAGTTAAGAGTTTAATGGTTATGATATGAAAACTGATAATGGATCAAAAACCTTGTCAACATTAACGCTTGTCCTCTTGCCCCGCGGGGCAAGTAAAAACATTTGTTGGACAAGCAGATTCTAGATTTAATTTTGTCCGGTTGGACAAGCAGATTCTAGATTTAATTTTGTCCGGTTGGACAAGCAGATTCTAGATTTAATTTTGTCCGGTTGGACAAGCCGATTCTAGATTTAATTTTGTCCGGTTGGACAAGCAGATTCTAGATTTAATTTTGTCCGGTGTGACAAGCAGATTCTAGATTTAATTTTGTCCGGTTGGGCAAGCAGATTCTAGATTTAATTTTGTCCGGTTGGACAAGCAGATTCTAGATTTAATTTTGTCCGGTGTGACAAGCCGATTCTAGATTTAATTTTGTCCGGTTGGACAAGCAGATTCTAGATTTAATTTTGTCCGGTTGGACAAGCCGATTCTAGATTTAATTTTGTCCGGTTGGACAAGCCGATTCTAGATTTAATTTTGTCCGGTTGGACAAGCCGATTCTAGATTTAATTTTGTCCGGTTGGACAAGCAGATTCTAGATTGAATTTTGTCCGGTTGGACAAGCAGATTCTAGATTGAATTTTGTCCGGTTGGACAAGTAAAACAAATCACGCAAAAAATCACAATATGAAATAATTAGGCTACTCCGCTCCGATCATAATTGGATCAAAGCGTCCTCTTGATGCAGCGTTTTGCTCACCTGTCCTCCCAATCGCTGCAGAGTGCATCGCAGTATAACGATTGGAGGCCTTGCATTGACAGGCACGAGCTGTCTTTCAATCATGCAGTCGCAAGATGCGTTTTTGAGATCGAAGCGCATTTGTTGTTGATAATAATTGCTAGCGAGTTATTTGCCCAGTCATAGCACGTTTTTGGTCAGCAATTAAAATCCTTGAAAAGTCATGCTGTGTGCATCACCTGCGCGTGTGCCAGTGGGCCTGTAGCTAGAGGAGAGAGAGGCATTGTGCAGCACATAAATTATTTCTTTAAAATGATGATACACAACAGACTCACTAGATAACCAGCCAAACTACACAATATATTTAAAATTGTCTATCTGGCTAGTTAGCTATTAGCATGCATTAATGTCATGTCCCATGTCCTAAAATAACAGATGTCCAACACGCAGTTGATACGGGTGCACAGTTGACGAAACCAATGTTGCGTACTCCGGTTGTAGAACCGTCTCTCAAGCGATCGTAATTGGCTAGGATTCTACTCTATTCAATACTGGCCATGTAATTCTGACAAAGTTTTAAATAAAAAATAAACATTCTTAGAATAGCCTAATTGACAATTAACTCCTATGCTGTCATGATCTCCCCTGAACACTGAATATTTTAACCTTTACAAATAGATAAACATCTTCGTTATTACACTTCACCCACCTTAGCCTGCTTCATTGAAATATTTTAGAATTATTTTTATAAGGACAATGTATTTGGTGGTAATTGCAATGTTGCAGGAGAGCTGCTGAGCATGCAGGGTGGCCAACCCTCCTCCTGGAGAGTCCAGGAGAGATGCTGAGCATGCAGGGGGGCCAACCCTCCTCCTGGAGAGTCCAGGAGAGCTGCTGAGCATGCAGGGGGGGCCAACCCTCCTCCTGGAGAGTCCAGGAGAGCTGCTGAGCATGCAGGGTGGCCAACCCTCCTCCTGGAGAGTCCAGGAGAGCTGCTGAGCATGCAGGGTGGCCAACCCTCCTCCTGGAGAGTCCAGGAGAGCTGCTGAGCATGCAGGGTGGCCAACCCTCCTCCTGGAGAGTCCAGGAGAGCTGCTGAGCATGCAGGGTGGCCAACCCTCCTCCTGGAGAGTCCAGGAGAGCTGCTGAGCATGCAGGGTGGCCAACCCTCCTCCTGGAGAGTCCAGGAGAGCTGCTGAGCATGCAGGGTGGCCAACCCTCCTCCTGGAGAGTCCAGGAGAGCTGCTGAGCATGCAGGGTTTTACTCCACCCCTGCTCGAACATACCACATTGTAAAAAAAAATATATATATATATATATAAATCAGCTGCTCAACAGGACCTTGATAAGCTGACTCTGTGTTTTGAGCAGGGTTTGATCAAAAGCCTGCACCCCCAGTAGCTCTCCAGGTGGAGGGTTGACGGATCAGATTTATCAGTGCTCATCAGTGCAGTGTTTTTACTTTGGGGGGGGGGGGGGGGTTAAGTGTCTTGCTCAAGGCCAGAACTGAAGGACATATGATGCATGGGATCAGCAGCCTTCCATTGTCAATGCCAGTGATAATATTGGTTATTTTGTGCAGTGGTTCTTTGTATCACACAACATGACCATGACATATTGGAAAACAGCAGCTGATTCAGTAGAATTGCTAGTAAGATCAGATGTGGTGGAAGGCTACTAGTGTTTTTATATTTTAAGAGTATATTTTTGTGTGTCATCCAGGGAAGATGATGATGAACTTTGAGATGAAGCTGGGCTGGGGTAAAGGTGTACCCATCCCACCTCACCCAATCTACATCCCCCCGTCCATGGTGGAGAACACCCTCCCTCCGCCCCCCTCCGGCCTGCCCTTCAACGCACAGACCCGCGAGAGGCTGAAGAACCCCAACGCCGTCATGCTCCCTCCGCCCAAGAACAAGGAGGAATTCGACAAGGTAATTTGCCGTGTCTGGGATGTTGCTGTATTAGGCCTGTTGTGTACCAGTGTTTTAGAAGTGTTTTGATAGACCTATAGGCCTACTTAGGCCATTGGCCAGCCAGTGACGTTGTTTTGGGGGGGCATATCGTCTACTAGTCATAGGTTTGTTCCCATTTTTAAAATGTCTACTTTTAATTGAGGTGAGATTTTGAACTTCTGTTTTCCTAGCTGGGCTAGAAGGAAAGTCATTTAAGATGACAGTACAGGAACAATGGCTGTATAGAGAGGGGTGTGTGTGTGTGTGTCTAGTCTAAATAAAAAGGCAGTGGTAAGTTGTGTGGTAATTTTAAGAACTGTATACATTTGACCTTTTTAGTAAAAATTGACAGCAGTAAAAAAGGAAAATTGTTTTTCATATGATGCAGTTTATATTTATATCTTTCACCTGTTGCCTTTTTAATAATACTCACATATTCTATGTTTATTATCTGATGTGACTTCATATACAGACTCTGTCCCAAGCCATAGTCAAAGTGGTTATCCCAACAGAAAGGTACATGTTTTTACTTTTTTAAATTGGTGTAAAAACTTATAAAAACAACCCGTAATGAATAAACCAATTAGATCTCTGCATGCTACGGGGGTCGTTCAGTATGGGTGAGCAATGGTTGAGGCAAGCACAAGTAGGCTTATGACCCCATCAGGTTTAATGCTAGCAGACGTAGCCAAAGAACCCCATCAGGTTTAATGCTAGCAGACGTAGCCAAAGAGCCCCATCAGGTTTAATGCTAGCAGACGTAGCCAAAGAGCCCCATCAGGTTTAATGCTAGCAGACGTAGCCTTATAGTCCCATCAGATTTAATGCTAGCAGACGTAGCCAAAGAGCCCCATCAGGTTTAATGCTAGCAGACTGCAAGATGCTCATTCCTACAGCACACCATTGGCTTCCTGCCACCACAGTGTCCATATGCTGTTCTCTTCACACATTTATCCAACTCTCCCTGCAAACATCAATACAGTCCGTGAACCACCATGCCATTACTTGTTTGATGTTATAGAGGACATCAAAAGCATTTTCACTACACTATATCACCACTCGCATGCATAGGCTAATAATATCCATGTTATGACGCTAGCTACTCTCACATGACGTACATACCATACCATTCTGGTAGTAGTTGGGTTCTTTAGAGTGACCGGTCCTGCCCTCTGACTATTGCTCACTCCCACCGACACGCCCCCTTGGCCTCTGTCATCCAATCACGGGCTCAGCAACACCTGGCCCCAGCTCAGACATCCAATCCAAACCTCCCATTAGTCTCAGTGACCTTTGACATTGGCCTTGGTGAGCAGAACAAGTTGAACTGTCTGCGGCAGCGAGGGACCTGAAAGCATCATGGGATGGATTGGGAAAGTATACAGAATTTTACCCACCATGCATTGGTAGGATCAGCTCCAATACTATCTCATCAATGTGATTTGTGTTGTCTACAAATAAATTAAAGACATCCTGTGTTTTTTTTGTTGGCCACTAATTTGTCCAACATGCACCAATATTAGATCACTCTAAGGCCTAATTCCCCCATTTACACATTGGTATTTATTCATACATCATTAACTAGTGATTCATAATGACCAATAGAGGGTCTTTTTGTTATGTAGCCTATTTAGGCCAACAATCCTGTACTGCTTTGGTTCTTCCAGTCAGCCAGCCAGCCAGTCAGGAGTTCAGGGTGGATTTGACAGGCACTGTATTGGCTGATACGTCACTCAATAAAGAGTCACTCAAACCTCTCTATCACACTTGTATTATTATCCAGCTTCTCTGTCCTCCCTTCCTTCTAGTCTTTACTGTGGGGAGATGGTAGTTATAGCATTGCCTGTTTATATTGATTCATAAAGGCCCATGCATGCTTATGTAACTAGTAGAAGTAATAACTAGTGTTTTGTTTTTAAGACTGTTAATGGCTCTTAAAATTGATTTTTAAGGTCTTTTTTATAATATCAGAAATGCTACGGTCAAACATTTAGGGAGATGTTTCTTTCATCAATCTTACACATTAGATTAGTTCATGTAGTCAAACAATACAATGTAAGAAATAGTTAAAGTTTAATTGTCTAGTACAGCGTTTCCCAAAACTCAGTCCTGGAGACCCCCAAGGTGTGCACGTTTTGTTTTTTTGTCCTAGCACTACACAGCTGATTCAAGTAATGAACTCAAAGCTTTGATTATTTGAATCAGCTGGAGAAAAAAAAAACACACAAAAAAACATGTACCCCTCAGGACCGAGTTTGTGAAACCCTGGTCTAGTACATCTGGATGTGTTGTGATAGTGTGTAGCCCAGAGGCTGTTTCTAGGTCTCACAAGCAGACAGACAGGCCTCAGGAGAAGAAGGGTCGACTGCTCTGAATCCGTTTTGTTTTAACTGTGTTTTTCTTCTAGGAATTTGCTCTCTCTCATCCACCGAATGATCGAGTTTGTGGTGCGTGAGGGCCCCATGTTCGAAGCCATGATCATGAATCGAGAGCTCAGCAATCCCATGTACCGGTATGTTTCTGTGTCTCCTATGATCACCGGTTTGATTATGTCATGTACCATAGTGTATTTTGTTCGTCAACAAGTTGACTTGTTAGTCATCGTGTGTTGCCTCTGTTGGGCAGGTTTCTGTTTGAGAACCAGAGCCCAGCGCATGTCTACTACCGTTGGAAACTCTACTCCATACTACAGGTCAGTATGGACCAGACACCTTCTCCTGCGTCACATCCTCCCCTATTACCTTCTCCTTTATCACTCTGATGTCTGTCCTTTAAAAAATAAAACTTTATTTAACTAGACAAATCAATTAATTAAGAACAAAATCTTATTTTCAATGACGGCCTAGGAATAGTGGGTTAACTGCCTTGTTCAGGGGCAGAACGACAGATTTTTTTACCTTGCCGCCTTTAAATGATTGGTTAGGTCAAACATGTCTGTCCTCTCATGATTGGTTAGGTCAAACATGCCTGTCCCCTCATGATTGGTTAGGTCAAACGTGTCTGTCCTCTCATGATTGGTTAGGTCAAACATGTCTGTCCTCTCATGATTGGTTAGGTCAAACGTGTCTGTCCTCTCATGACTGGTTAGGTCAAACATGTCTGTCCTCTCATGATTGGTTAGGTCAAACATGTCTGTCTTCTCATGATTGGTTAGGTCAAACATGTCTGTCATCTTAATATTGTCACATTGAAAAGGAGGAAGAAGAGGAATTGTTCAACTTGCTACTGTTTGATACCCTGAACAATGTCCTTGTTGTCTAATCTAATGTGAATGATGTCCTAACCCCCCCACAGGGAGAAGCGCCAACAAAATGGCGGACGGACGAATTCCGCATGTTCAAGAATGGCTCGTTGTGGCGCCCTCCTCCCCTCAACCCCTACCTACACGGCAACTTTGAAGAGGGGGAGGAGCCAGAGGAGGAAGAGGAGGAGCCTGGGAAGAAAGGATGCTTAAAAGAGGAGTATGTTCCGTGTTTGTAATGTCATTAACATATTGGTATTCTCTAATGAACAAATGCACAAAGAATCTGGTGAAGCAACGAGTCAACCGTGGCCTTTGTTAGTCCACACAGAAAGACCTGGAGAAACTCCCGGCACATAGGCATTGGCTTAATCAGCTTATTCTACCAACCAATCATCTCCCACAACACCTTTCCCGTACGCAAGCACACCACAAGCATAGAGCCATGCCTTGCTGTCATGTGATTCGCTAAAATGTTATTATGACAAATGATTTACTCAGTAGGTCAGTCCCATATAATTCAATGTTCACTAAGGCTAACTTTCAATTTCTTGATGTGCCAGGCTTAAATGTGCTGTGCACAATAGCATGTGGACAAAGTTACTCGCACCTTGACACTAAAGACCCTGAGATAGACTAGTGTCCTGTCCAGGGGGTGTCCTGTACATCATGCTGCCTCACACTGCAGAAACAGGAGATAGACTAGTGTCCTGTCCAGGGGGTGTCCTGTACATCATGCTGCCTCACACTGCAGAAACAGGAGATAGACTAGTGTCCTGTCCAGGGGATGTACTGGTACATCACGCTGCCTCACACTACAGAAACAGGAGATAGACTAGTGTCCTGTCCAGGGGATGTACTGGTACATCACGCTGCCTCACACTACAGAAACAGGAGATAGACTAGTGTCCTGTCCAGGGGATGTACTGGTACATCACGCTGCCTCACACTACAGAAACAGGAGATAGACTAGTGTCCTGTCCAGGGGATATACTGGTACATCACGCTGCCTCCCACTACAGAAACAGGAGATAGACTAGTGTCCTGTCCAGGGGATGTACTGGTACATCAAGCTGTCTCACTACAGAAACAGGAGATAGACTAGTGTCCTGTCCAGGGGGTGTCCTGTACATCACGCTGTCTCACTACAGAAACAGGAGATAGACTAGTGTCCTGTCCAGGGGATGTACTGGTACATCACGCTGCCTCACACTACAGAAACAGGAGATAGACTAGTGTCCTGTCCAGGGGATGTACTGGTACATCAAGCTGTCTCACTACAGAAACAGGAGATAGACTAGTGTCCTGTCCAGGGGGTGTCCTGTACATCACGCTGTCTCACTACAGAAACAGGAGATAGACTAGTGTCCTGTCCAGGGGGTGTCCTGTACATCACGCTGCCTCACACTACAGAAACAGGAGATAGACTAGTGTCCTGTCCAGTGGGTGTACTGGTACATCAAGCTGTCTCACTACAGAAACAGGAGATAGACTAGTGTCCTGTCCAGGGGGTGTCCTGTACATCACGCTGTCTCACTACAGAAACAGGAGATAGACTAGTGTCCTGTCCAGGGGGTGTCCTGTACATCACGCTGTCTCACTACAGAAACAGGAGATATACTAGTGTCCTGTCCAGGGGTGTCCTGTACATCAAGCTGTCTCACTACAGAAACAGGAGATAGACTAGTGTCCTGTCCAGGGGATATACTGGTACATCACGCTGCCTCCCACTACAGAAACAGGAGATATACTAGTGTCCTGTCCAGGGGATATACTGGTACATCACGCTGCCTCCCACTACAGAAACAGGAGATAGACTAGTGTCCTGTCCAGTGGGTGTACTGGTACATCAAGCTGCCTCCCACTACAGAAACAGGAGATAGACTATTGTCCTGTCCAGGGGATGTACTGGTACATCAAGCTGCCTCCCACTACAGAAACAGGAGATAGACTAGTGTCCTGTCCAGGGGATATACTGGTACATCACGCTGCCTCCCACTACAGAAACAGGAGATAGACTAGTGTCCTGTCCAGTGGGTGTACTGGTACATCAAGCTGCCTCCCACTACAGAAACAGGAGATAGACTAGTGTCCTGTCCAGGGGATGTACTGGTACATCACGCTGCCTCACACTACAGAAACAGGAGATAGACTAGTGTCCTGTCCAGGGGATGTACTGGTACATCACGCTGCCTCACACTACAGAAACAGGAGATAGACTAGTGTCCTGTCCAGGGGATGTACTGGTACATCAAGCTGTCTCACTACAGAAACAGGAGATAGACTAGTGTCCTGTCCAGGGGGTGTCCTGTACATCACGCTGTCTCACTACAGAAACAGGAGATAGACTAGTGTCCTGTCCAGGGGATGTACTGGTACATCACGCTGCCTCACACTACAGAAACAGGAGATAGACTAGTGTCCTGTCCAGGGGATGTACTGGTACATCACGCTGCCTCACACTACAGAAACAGGAGATATACTAGTGTCCTGTCCAGGGGATGTACTGGTACATCACGCTGCCTCACACTACAGAAACAGGAGATATACTAGTGTCCTGTCCAGGGGATGTACTGGTACATCACGCTGCCTCACACTACAGAAACAGGAGATAGACTAGTGTCCTGTCCAGGGGATGTACTGGTACATCACGCTGCCTCACACTACAGAAACAGGAGATAGACTAGTGTCCTGTCCAGGGGATGTACTGGTACATCACGCTGCCTCCCACTACAGAAACAGGAGATAGACTAGTGTCCTGTCCAGTGGGTGTCCTGTACATCAAGCTGCCTCACACTACAGAAACAGGAGATAGACTAGTGTCCTGTCCAGGGGATGTACTGGTACATCACGCTGCCTCACACTACAGAAACAGGAGATAGACTAGTGTCCTGTCCAGGGGATGTACTGGTACATCACGCTGCCTCACACTACAGAAACAGGAGATAGACTAGTGTCCTGTCCAGGGGATGTACTGGTACGTCACGCTGCCTCCCACTACAGAAACAGGAGATAGACTAGTGTCCTGTCCAGGGGTGTCCTGTACATCAAGCTGTCTCACTACAGAAACAGGAGATAGACTAGTGTCCTGTCCAGGGGATATACTGGTACATCACGCTGCCTCCCACTACAGAAACAGGAGATAGACTAGTGTCCTGTCCAGGGGATATACTGGTACATCACGCTGCCTCCCACTACAGAAACAGGAGATAGACTAGTGTCCTGTCCAGGGGATGTACTGGTACATCACGCTGCCTCACACTACAGAAACAGGAGATAGACTAGTGTCCTGTCCAGGGGTGTCCTGTACATCAAGCTGTCTCACTACAGAAACAGGAGATAGACTAGTGTCCTGTCCAGGGGTGTCCTGTACATCACGCTGTCTCACTACAGAAACAGGAGATAGACTAGTGTCCTGTCCAGGGGATGTACTGGTACGTCACGCTGCCTCCCACTACAGAAACAGGAGATAGACTAGTGTCCTGTCCAGGGGTGTCCTGTACATCAAGCTGTCTCACTACAGAAACAGGAGATAGACTAGTGTCCTGTCCAGTGGGTGTACTGGTACATCACGCTGCCTCATACTACAGAAACAGGAGATAGACTCCTCTGTGCGTCATTCGGGGTCGGACAAGGGTACTAACTTTAAACATAAAAAATGATGTTGAACTACTTATCCCCCCCCCCCCCCCCCAGAGAGCGTGATCAGCTAGAAGAGCTGTTGAGAGGTCTGACTCCTAGGAAGGGTGACATAGCAGAGGCCATGTTGTTCTGTCTGAGTCATGCCGAGGCTGCAGAGGAGATCGTAGAGTGTGTCACAGAGTCTCTCTCCATCCTCAAGACACCACTCCCCAAGAAGGTAAACCGTCGGTTAGCTGACATACTATGTGAAATAGACATCTTCCTTTTTCTATTGCATGTATATAGCATTGGTTTGTATGCTTACCTCACCCAAATGAATTTCCATGTAAATGTATATATAAAGACACTTGATCGTGTCGTAGGCACAACTTTTGTTTTTTGCGTTCGCCCATGTTTGTTTCTTTGTAAACTTCCTTTTTTGCCTTGTGGTGTTTGGTTTTCTGAAAGAGCCTCGAGTGGCTTGTGTAAAACGTGCCGTAAGAAAATTAGTCCTATTTATCGTAGTTATTCCATTTAAATCAGGGAGGACTGGCCAGTTTGTCTGAAATGTTGTTTTTATTTGAATTGTTCCTTGTTTTTTTTCAGATTGCACGTTTATATCTTGTGTCTGACGTGCTGTACAACTCGTCTGCTAAAGTAGCCAACGCGTCGTACTACAGAAAATAGTAAGTAGTTGAGTTTGGGTTCGGTGGTTGTGATGTTTGCTTGTGACTGTGGGTGTCAAGGACCTTTGCTTGCTTTTGGTTTGCATTCCTTTGCAGTGTATATATATATATATATTGGCATTGAAGATGTTTTCCAACACAAGTTGATATGTTGAACGTGTCCCTCACACAGCTTTGAGGCCAAGCTCTGCCAGGTCTTCTCGGACCTCAATGCAACATACAAGTCGACACAGGGTCACCTCCAATCAGAGAACTTCAAGGTATATTCAATTGTATTCATTTTCCTCTCAGTTTTAATCATGTTACCTACACCTATATCTTTCAGAACTACACAGGGCCTAGGCTAGGGTGTAGGACCTGGGTTTAGGACCTGGGTTTTAGGGGCTATAGGGTTTGCTTCTGGACAGGGTTTTACCGTTTCAAATTTGTGAAAGTAGTATTTTCTCTTGGCCCACAGCAACGAGTGATGGCGTGTTTCCGTGCGTGGGAGGACTGGGCCGTGTACCCAGATCCCTTCCTCATCAAGCTACAGAACGTCTTCCTGGGTCTAGTCAACTTGTCAGCTGAGGAGGCGGCTTCCACTCCCATCACAGTAGAGGTCAGCTAGCCTACTTCGCCGTCTCGTCCTCTTTCTCATGGTTCTGCTAACGAATGCTTGCTAATCTTATTATTAGCTACGATTTGAAAATGTTGTCGTGGTTTGACAATATTGTGTGACTATTGGAAATATTACGATTTGATAATGTTGGTGATGTGTAATGTCATCCACTCAGCACTAATAACTTCTGGAAGCTTCTTTTTTGTTTTAATCCCTAAACCGCTCCACTTCTCCTCACTACAGAAACTGACGTTTGAACATCTGGCCCCTAGTCTGTTGGCCCAGAATGAGCCAGTGGAGGACATCGACGGGGCCCCCATTGGGGAGGACATGGATGGGGCCCCACTGGAAGACGTGGATGGGGTTCCTATAGGACTGGACGGGGCTGCCGTGGTGCCCGGCGCCCCTCTAGACGGAGCTTCCCTGGGGCTGGATGATCTGGATGGAGTGCCCATCAAAGCCCCGGAGGAGGACATAGACGGACTGCCCTGTGGGTGACCATTTAACCTTTACACATCCTCATACGGACACGTTGATTATTGAAGGGAGACTTCATATTTGTTTCCTTACCTTGGAAGAGGTCTATGGACTTAACCCGAACGTCGACAGGACAGTTTTCTAATCAACCTCCTCCTTGTCTTTTAGTGGATCGTGCTGCGGCCAAAGCTGCATCCTTTAAAGTAGCCCCTTCAAAATGGGAAGCAGTGGACGAGTCTGAGCTGGAGGCACAGGGTGAGACCACGACTACAGGCTGCTGTCTACCAAGCTAGGATTCCACTTGAATAGGCTGCTGTCTACCAAGCTAGGATTCCACTTGAATAGGCTACTATCTGCCAAGCTAGGATTCCACTTGAATAGGCTACTGTCTACCAAGCTAGGATTCCACTTGAATAGGCTACTATCTGCCAAGCTAGGATTCCACTTGAATAGGCTACTGTCTACCAAGCTAGGATTCCACTTGAATAGGCTACTGTCTACCAAGCTAGGATTCCACTTGAATAGGCTACTGTCTACCAAGCTAGGATTCCACTTGAATAGGCTACTGTCTACCAAGCTAGGATTCCACTTGAATAGGCTACTATCTGCCAAGCTAGGATTCCACTTGAATAGGCTGCTTTCTACCAAGCTAGGATTCCACTTGAATAGGCTACTATCTGCCAAGCTAGGATTCCACTTGAATAGGCTGCTTTCTACCAAGCTAGGATTCCACTTGAATAGGCTACTGTCTACCAAGCTAGGATTCCACTTGAATAGGCTACTGTCTACCAAGCTAGGATTCCACTTGAATAGGCTACTGTCTATCAAGCTAGGATTCCACTTGAATAGGCTGCTTTCTACCAAGCTAGGATTCCACTTGAATAGGCTACTGTCTACCAAGCTAGGATTCCACTTGAATAGGCTACTGTCTACCAAGCTAGGATTCCACTTGAATAGGCTACTGTCTATCAAGCTAGGATTCCACTTGAATAGGCTGCTTTCTACCAAGCTAGGATTCCACTTGAATAGGCTGCTTTCTACCAAGCTAGGATTCCACTTGAATAGGCTACTGTCTACCAAGCTAGGATTCCACTTGAATAGGCTACTGTCTACCAAGCTAGGATTCCACTTGAATAGGCTGCTTTCTACCAAGCTAGGATTCCACTTGAATAGGCTGTTGTCTACCAAGCTAGGATTCCACTTGAATAGGCTACTGTCTACCAAGCTAGGATTCCACTTGAATAGGCTACTGTCTACCAAGCTAGGATTCCACTTGAATAGGCTACTGTCTACCAAGCTAGGATTCCACTTGAATAGGCTGCTTTCTACCAAGCTAGGATTCCACTTGAATAGGCTGCTGTCTACCAAGCTAGGATTCCACTTGAATAGGCTACTGTCTACCAAGCTAGGATTCCACTTGAATAGGCTACTGTCTACCAAGCTAGGATTCCACTTGAATAGGCTACTGTCTACCAAGCTAGGATTCCACTTGAAAGTATCCTGAACCTGTTTTTGTCTTAATTGTGCATTTGTTTCCTCCTCAGCCGTGACCACCTCAAAGTGGGAGATCTTTGAGCAGCCAGAGGAGGAGAATAAGGACGAGGACGACAGTGATGATGAGGACACCAAGAGTTCTCGTTCAGAGGAGCCTCCCAGTTACTCCAACCCCATCAGAGACGACTTGGACTCCAAAACCAAGCACTCTGAGATGAATGAGGACAGACGTACCAAGCTACGAGAGATAGAGGTAAACATGGCAGCATTTTACTGGAGCTCAGTTGGTGGAGCACACGGATAGTGGGTTCGATTCCTGGGACCACCCATATGTAAAAAAAAAAATAATAATAATAATAATACATTTGCGCTTGACTGTGTCTGCTAAATGGCATATAATATTATTATTATCAAATAAACAGACAAACAAGTACAACTCACATGAGGCTCGGAGTTGTTAATTTTAATAGTATAGTAATAAGGATACCAAGACGTTTGGTTTCCTCCACATGTTCAATGGCCACATCATGTAAGTTGACCCTTTTTTTTTTCTACATGTAAAAAATAATCTGTTTTCTTCAGGTCAAAGTGATGAAGTTCCAGGACGAGCTGGAGTCTGGGAAAAGGCCCAAGAAGTCTGGCCAGAGTCTCCAAGAACAGGTGGAACACTACAGAGACAAACTGTTACACAAGGTATTACGTATGAACCAAATCCTCTTGGTTCCTGACGGAACATACAGTACATTCTGAAAGTATTCAGACCCCCCCTCGACTTTTTCCACAATTTGTTACGTTACAGCCTTATTCTAAAATGGATTACATTGCTTTTTTTCTCCATAAATCTACACACAAAACCCCATAATGACATCACAATACCCCATAATGACATCACAATACCCCATAATGACATCACAATACCCCATAATGACATCACAATACCCCATAATGACATCACAATACCCCATAACAACAAAGCAAAAACAGGTCTGTATTTTTTTGTCTACAGTTATATAAAATAGAAAAAATGAAATCACATTTACATAAGTATTCAGACCCTTTACTCAGTAATTTGTTGAAGCACCATTGTCAGCGATTACAGCCTGGATTCTTCTTGGGTATGACACTACAAGCTTGGCACACCTGTATTTGGGGAGTTTCTTCCATTCTCCTCTGCAGATCCTCTCAAGCTCTGCCAGGTTGGATGGGGAGCGTCGCTGCACAGCTATTTTCAGGTCTTTCCAGAGATGTTGGATCGGGTTCATGCTGGGCCACTCAGGGACATTCAGAGACTTGTCCCGAAGCCACTCCTGCGTTGTCTTCGCTGTGTGCTTAGAGTCGTTTCCTGTTGGAAGGTGAACCTTCGCCCCAGTCTTAGGTCCTGAGCACTCTGGAGCAGGTTTTCATCAAGGATCTCGCTGTGCTCGGTTCATCTTTCCCTCGATCCTGACTAGAGTCTCCTAGTCCCTGCCGCCGAAAAACATCCCCACTGCATGATGCTGCCACCATGCTTCACCGTAGGGACTGTGCCAGGTTTCTTTCAGACGTGACGCTTGGCATTCAGGCCAATAGTTCAATCTTGGTTTCACCAGACCAGAGAAGCTTGTTTCTCATGGTCTGATAGTCTAAAGGTGCCTTTTGGCGAACTCCAAGCGGGCTGTCATGTGCCTTTTACTGAGGAGTGCCTTCCGTCTGTCTCAACCATAAAGGTCTGATTGGTGGAGTCCTGCAGAGATGGTTGTCGTTCTTGAACGTTCTCCCATCTCCACAGAGGAACTCTGAAGCTCTGTCAGATTGACCATCAGGTTCTTGGTCACATCCCTGACCAAGGCCCTTCTCCCCCAATTTCTCAGTTTGGCCAGGCGGTCAGCTCTAGGAAGAGCCTTGGTGGTTCCAAACTTCTTCCATTTAAGAATGATAGAGGCCACTGTGTTCTTGGGGACCTTCAAATGCTGTAGAAATGTTTTGGTACCCTTCCCCAGATCTGTGCCTCGACGCAATCCTGTCACGCAGCTCTACGGACAAGTCCTTCCACCTCATTGCTTGTTTTTTTTCTCTGACATGCACTGTCAACCGTGGGACCTTTTTATGTAGACAGGTCTGCGCCTTTCCAAATCATATCCAATCAATTGAATTTAGCCCATGTGGACTCCAATCAAGTTATAGAGACATCTCAAGGATGATAAATGGAAACAGGATGCACCTGAGCCTCATGCAAAGGGTCTGAATACATATGTGTGAATAAGGTATTTCTGTTTTTTATATATTTGCACACATTTCTAAAAACCTGTTTGCACTTTGTCATTATGGGATATTGTGTGTAGATTGATGAGGATTTTCTATTTATTTAATCAATTTTAGACTAAGACTGTAACGTAACAAAATGTTGGAAAAGGGGAAAGGGTTCTGAATACTTTACGAATGCAATGTCGGAGCTGTACTATTGTTTCCCAATGTAATTTATTACATGAATTACGGTCATTGTTATTTACCTCAAATGATCTGAAGTGTACATCTTAAGGACATATCCTAGAGGATACCTCAGATATTGACATATTTAATATTTATATATATATATATATATATTTAATAATACTCCCTGGAGAACAGTTCCAATTGTTACTGGGTGTACTATCATAGCTGAATAAAGGAAAATATGGATCATGTCACTTTCCATTCAGTAATTTAACTTAAAGCTTTTTTTTTTTTTTTTTTTTCAGGAAAAAGAAAAGGAGAAACTGGAACGAGAGAAAGAGCGGGAGAAAGAGAGGGAGAAAAAGGATAAGGAGAAAAGCGAAGCTCGTTTAAAAGATGCCAAGAAGGAGAAGGATGAGTCTACTCCGACCAGGAGAGACCGGTTAGTCCCTCGTAGTCTTCATGACGCATTCAATAGACTTAATGACATTAGTGGCTCTATTAATCAATCAAGCTTTATTTATAGACCACATTTCTTCCAACAAATGCCTTTCAAAGTGCTTAAGAAATAAAATAAAACGAGGTGAGAAAGATGAAACAAAACATTTCTATACAAATCTAAAATGAAGATCGACATAAATTATGGTTGGATAGCAAGAGCAAACTTAGTGATAGAGCTATGTGATGGGTTCCTATCAGATCCTAGGAAAGCACTCCCTATTAGGATTAAATACCATTCATATGCACCCTTGAAAAGACTGGCAGTTCAGGGCTTCCTTGACAGAGATTCATATCTCACTGGGATTCAAATTAAAAACCGATAGCCAGTCGTTTTATGACAACAACAAAAAACGATTATTCTGTCAATTTCATCTTCTCTGCCAGGCGTGGTCTGTCTCCTGTGGTTGCTAAGAAACGGCGTCACAGCGGCTCGCCCGGCAGCCCCCCGAGGAGCAGCAGCAGACGGGCTCGCTCCCCGTCCCCCCGCTCGGAGAGGTCAGAACGTTCCGTACGCTCGGACCGCTCCTACTCCAAGGACGTAGCGTCGTCACGATCCCGCTCCTCCCACAAAGACTCCCCTCGCGTCACCAGCAGCAAGAAGTTGTCCAAAAGGTCAGGAAGCATTTAGATGTCTTCAAAACATTCCTCTAGAAGTATGTTGTTCTGCTTTTCTCTTTTAACTTTGAGAGGAAGAACAACTGTTTGGCAATCAAATATCTGATCCTTCTATCTTTTGTGGATAACTTTCAGAAAACGTTCTTAAAGGCTGTTAGTCTTCAGTTCTCCTTAACTCTCCTGTGTGTGCTTTCTCCCCAGGTCTCCCTCTTTACCCCGCACGCCCAAACGGTCCAGGAGATCGCGCTCCAGAACACCCAAGAAATCCGCTAAGAAGTCACGGTCAAAATCACGGTCTCCGCATCGGTCCCACAAGAAATCAAAGAAGAGCAAACACTGACAAATCACATCCCTGTTCACTCTCCCCTATACACCCTCCCCCCCGGCCCCAACCTCCACTATACACACCCTCTCCCGTGATGGATAAATAAAAGAATGAACTGGAGTGGCAGCTCCGTTCCCTGCCTGAATGTTCCTGTGAAGAAGAGGATGATGAAGAGGAGTAATGGGTATTCCATGTTGGGTCTCGATGGATCCAGCCTGGTTGCCAGGTGAGGTGTGTCTGGGATCTAGCCGTGTTGCCATGTTGGTACTCAATGGATCCAGCAGGGTTGCCATGTTGGGACTAAATGGATCCAGCAGGGTTGCCATGTTGGGACTAAATACATTTTGCCAGAATGGATCTAACCTGAATAATAAGAAAATATGAGCTGGATATGTGTCCTGCCCACTCTTCCACCGCCCAATGGGGTTAATCCTTGTAGTAGACCACACCCCCAGTGTGATGATGTAGTCTTTTTTTCCCCTCGTGATATCCTTTTCTTTTTTTTCCACAAATTAATAAAAAGGATTCATAATAAAAAATATAATTTGTCCTTTAACTTTTTGCAACGCAAATCGTTTCAGACAAGTCGTAGAAGCCCCCCCCGACCCCTCCCCCGTTGGTTCAGTCCGTTAACTCTATTTTGACACAAACCAAATATGCATTATTTGTCTACAGACAACGCCAGAATGAATTTGAGGTCAGTTAGAGTTATAACTGTTAGAAGTTCAACAGATAATAGATCAAACAGTCAGTCTTTTCTGACAGACAGGAATCCTAATGTACAGTGAGGGGAAAAAAGGTATTTGATCCCCCTGCTGATTTTGTATGTTTGCACACTGACAAAGAAATGATCAGTCTGTAATTTTAATGGTAGGTTTATTTGAACAGTGAGAGACAGAATAACAACAACAAAAAAATCCATGTTATAAATTTGATTTGCATTTTAATGAGGGAAATAAGTATTTGACCCCCTCTCAATCAGAAAGATTTCTGGCTCCCGGGTGTCTTTTATACAGGTAACGAGCTGAGATTAGGAGCACACTCTTAAAGGGAGTGCTCATAATATCAGCTTGTTACCTGTATAAAAGACACCTGTCCACAGAAGCAATCAATCAGATTCCAAACTCTCCACCATGGCCAAGACCAAAGAGCTCTCCAAAGATGTCAGGGACAAGATTGTAGACCTACACAAGGCTGGAATGGGCTACAAGACCATCGCCAAGCAGCTTGGTGAGAAGGTGACAACAGTGTGATTATTTGCAAATGGAAGAAACACAAAATAACTGTCAATCTCCCTCGGCCTGGGGCTCCATGCAAGATCTCACCTCGTGGAGTTGCAATGATCATGAGAATGGTGAGGAATCAGCCCAGAACTACACGGGAGGATCTTGTCAATGATCTCAAGGCAGCTGGGACCATAGTCACCAAGAAAACAATTGGTAACACACTACGCCGTGAAGGACTGAAATCCTGCAGCGCCCGCAAGGTCCCCCTGCTCACGAAAGTACATATACATGGCCATCTGCAGTTTGCCAATGAACATCTGAATGATTCAGAGACAACTGGGTGAAAGTGTTGTGGTCAGATGAGACTAAAATGGAGGTCTTTGGCATCAACTCAACTCGCCGTGTTTGGAGAAGGAGGAATGCTGCCTATGACCCCAAGAACACCATCCCCACCATCTAACATGGAGGTGGAAACATTATTATACATTATTATTTGGGGGTGTTTTTCTGCTAAGGGGACAGGACAACTTCACCGCATCAAAGGGACGATGGGCGGGGCTATGTACCGTCAAATCTTGGGTGAGAACCTCCTTCCCTCAGCCAGGGCATTGAAAATGGGTCGTGGATGGGTATTTCAGCATGACAATGACCCAAAACACACGGCCAAGGCAACAAAGGAGTGGCTCAAGAAGAAGCACATTAAGGTACTGGAGTGGCCTAGCCAGTCTCCAGACCTTAATCCCATAGAAAATATGTGGAGGGAGCTGAAGGTTCGAGTTGCCAAACGTCAGCCTCGAAACCTTAATGACTTGGAGAAGTTCTGCAAAGAGGAGTGGGACAAAATCCTTCCTGAGATGTGTGCAAACCTGGTGGCCAACTACAAGAAACGTCTGACCTCTGATTGCCAACAAGGGTTTTGCCACCAAGTACTAAGTCATGTTTTGCAGAGGGGTCAAATATGTATTTCCCTCATTAAAAATGCAAATCAATTAAAAAAAATTGACATGCGTTTTTCTGGATTTTTTTGTTGTTATTCTGTCTCTCACTGTTCAAATAAACCTACCATTAAAATTATAGACTGATAATTTCTTTGTCAGTGGGCACACATACAAAATCAGCAGGGGATCAAATACTTTTTTCCCCTCACTGTACCTGTTCAGCGCTGGTATTAAACATATGGCTGTTCTGTGCCTGAGGACACCCCAAACAGACAAAGATTCTTGCTCAGTCTGTAATGGCAGTGGTGGAAACGGGGGAAAGTTTGGAAGTCGATTGAAATGTTTTTCAAGGTCGAGAGCCGTGCGTCCTCCGAAACACAACCCAACCAAGCTGCACTGCTTCTTGACACAATGCCCATCCAACCCCGAAGCCAACACCGTACACCTGGCGACCTGGTCAGCGTGCACTGTGCCCGGCTCGCCACAGGAGTCGCTAGTTCGCCCTGAGACAAAGATATCTCTGCCGGCCCAACTCTCCCTAACCCGGACGATGCTGGGCCAAATGTGCGCCGCCACATGAGCCACCCGGGTCGTGGCCGGCTGCGACAGAGCCTGGACTCGAACCCAGAATCTCTGGTGGCCTCAGACCACTGCGCCACCCGGGAGGCCCTAATGTTTTTCAAGGTTGAACAAAGTTGGTTGAGTTCATTCCCCGCTGGGTGTATAGTCCATAGATGTGTCCGTGCTTTCACTGTGCTGGATATATGGACACTACATCAGATGGTGAACTCTGCTACTCCGTTGTCATGGTCTACATAAGTACATTTTAATAAATATCTACTCTGGTTACACTTGAGGGAACAGGGATGTATCCACGAGTAATGGTATAGAAGTTGATATCCAGAACGTTCTGCCACACAGCTTGTTTTTATTGAACTACACATCCACTAGGTGACAGTATGATGCTGCTTTAAAGGTTCACAATTCTAGAGACTTCTAACAATCCTGTATTGTGCTATTCATTTGTTTTTAATGTTGACCTTTTTTTAAAGTTGCCTACATATCAGCATCTCAAGCACAGAAGTCTTGCCATCAATTCTCAGTCCCACTCGGTCGTGTTCCTGGGAAAGAACAGATGGATGTACTGATAAATGTGTGCATTCACACTCTCTCTTTCTTTCCCTCTCCCCCTTCTCTCTTTCTTACTTTCTGTCTCTCACTGGGGCTACCTAACACTGTAATTCGTCTTACATATCGCTCACTACGTGCTACGAGCCTCGGTGAGAAAGAACCGTTGTCTTTGCCAGGATAGAATTCGGGGTGTTTGCTGTGTAACTGTCCCATGGGAAAGCCCCGTGCTGAAGGAATGATGTGCTGTCAGTTTCTCTAATCTATCTGTTTGTCTGTCTAAGCTATCTGGAATAGAGTCCTTGCTTGTTTAGTGCCCTGCATCTGTCCTCAGATCCCCAGTGGAGTTTAGCCAAAGATACAATGGTAAACTGTCTCCATGATGCCGGATGTGTTGAGTCCGGTCCATGTGTACAATACTGGGAGAGTGAGTCTGTCTTGCTAAGACACTGCATGGCCATTAAGGCTGGCTTGGACCACTCCTCCTCAGGAAGTAAAAACCTAAAGCACAGATGTGATCTATAGAGGATGACCTCTTGGTTAAAGACTTGGGAACACTGCGTGTGTTTGACCTCTTGGATAAAGACGTGGGGACACTGCGTGTGTTTGACCTCTTGGATAAAGACATGGGGACACTGCGTGTGTTTGACCTCTTGGATAAAGACATGGGGACAGAGACTGATTCAGTTTGGAAGTGAATACCTTTTCAAGCCTCTTGACCTTTATGGAAGCACTGTCTAGAAAGACCCCTTGTGACACATTGTATTGATGCGTTAATCCTCACGAAATAACATGGCAGAACTTGCTTTTTTAAATTCTACCCTTATTTAACTAGGCAAGTCAGTTAAGAACAAATACTTATTTTCAATGACGGCCCAGGAACAGTGGGTTAACTGCTTTGTTCAGGGGCAGAACAACACATTTTTACCTTGTCAGCTCGGGGGATTCGATCTTGCAACATTTTGGTTACTAGTCCAACGCACTAACCACTAGGCTACTTACCGCCCCTTGTATGATCTATAATAATAATTCATTTAATTTGTAAAGCGCTTTTCTCACACCAAAGGCACTTCAAAATGATTAAAAACAATCCAAAATAACAGAACATGGAACACACACAGAATAATCAGAATTCCTTTTCCGACCAGCAAGGTCTTGATAATGTATATAGACTGTAAACTAGACCATAAAGCATCTTGCTATCTTGCTATAAAACACATTGATGGAGTTATCTATTGTGATAGAATTCATAGACGACTTTGTAAGAGTTACCGAACTAATTCCTGAAGTAAATAATTACCTTGGCATCCCATCTACCCACCTTCTATGTATACGCTCAAAGTAGATTCCGCTAACATTTGAATGCAGATTCCAAACAAAGCTAAAAACTAATTTACGCAACCGTGTCTTTTATTTGCGCAAATTAAGCACGGGTGATAATGTGTTTTTCTACCGGATGATTTTGGTTCATAAAGTAAACTGGAGTTTGGAGTAGTACAAGACAAGTCTCGTGATTTAAATCCGGCTCCGCTTCCAGTTAGTAAAGGCAACAATTAAAACATATATTTTTATTTTTTAAATCACCTTTATTTCTTCTCTCTTCTCTGTATACGTCAATGATGTCGCTCTTGCTGCTGGTGACTCCCTGATCCACCTCTACGCAGACGGCACCATTCTGTCTACTTCTGGCCCTTCTTTGGACATTGTTAACAACCCTCCAGGCGAGCTTCAATGCCATTATACAACTCTCCTTCCGTGGTCTCCAATTGCTCTTAAATACAAGTAAAACTAAATGCATTCTCTTCAACCGATTTCTGCCTGCACCTTCCTGACCTGTCCAACAACACTACTCTGGACGGTTCTGACTTAGTCTGGTGTCTGGTTAGACTGTAAACTCTCCTTCCAGACTCACATCAAACATCTCCAATCCAAAGTTAAATCTAGAATTGGCTTCCTATTTCGAAACAAAGCATCCTTCACTCATGCTGCCAAACATACCCTCGTAAAACTGACCATCCTACCGATCCTCGACTTCGGTGATGTCATTTACAAAATAGCCTTCAACCCTCTACTCAATGTATTGGATGCAGTCTATCCCAGTGCCATCCGTTTTGTCACCAAAGCCCCATATACTACCCACCACCGCGACCTGTACGCTCTCGTTGGCTGGCCCTCGCTTCATACTCGTCGCCAAACCCACTGGCTCCAGGTCATCTACAAGTCTCTGCTAGGTAAAGTCCCCCCTTATCTCAGCTCGCAGGTCACCATAGCAGCACCACCTGTAGCACTCGCTCCAGCAGGTATATCTCTCTGGTCACCCCCAAAACCAATTATTCCTTTGGCTGCCTCTCCTTCCAGTTCTCTTCTGCCAATGACAACGAGAGCATACAGGTCGCAGTGGTGGGTAGACTAGAGGGTAACTACCCCCCCCCCCCCTAAGAACAATGTCTAATTGCTGACATAAAAAAGCTATTTTTGGAGAAACGTTTTTTTGAAGATGGTCATGCTTAGGTGAATAAACTATAAAGGGAAATAAATGGCTACAGTTGACTTCTCTTTTTTGTGGCTATAACTCACCAGCAATATGACCAGGAATACGACTGTCCCGAATTGGATCCTTTGTTTGTACCCCCCAGGGCAACTTTACTTATCCCAGAGTCTGTTCCAAGTCACCGCTGGCAGAGAACAGGTATTCGGGGTGGACTTCTAGTCCGTCTCAGGAGGCGGGCACACCATCCACCGCTTCTGAGTATATAACACTCTAATGTTCAGTCTCTGGACAATGAAGTAGATGAGCTCAGGGTGAGGATCTCCTTCCAGAGAGACATCAGGGAATCATGGCTCTCTCGGGATATACTATCCCCGTCCATACAGCCAGCTGGGTTCTCAGTTCATCATACAGACAGAAATGAAGAACTCTCCGGGAAGAAGAAATGCAGGCTTCATGATTAACTACTCATGGTGTGTTTGTGATAACATACAGAAACTCAAGTCCTTTTGTTCACCCGACCCTAGAATACCTCACAATCAAATGCTGACCATATTATCTCCCAAGAGATTTCTCTGCGGTTATATTCCCAACCGTGTATATTCCCCCTCAAGCCGATACCACAATGGCCCTCAAGGAACTACACTGGACTTTATGCAAACTGGAAACCATACATCCTGAGGCCGCATTTATTGTAGCTGGGGATTTTAACAAAGCATCTTTGAGGAAAACGCTACTGAAGTTCTATCAACACATTGACTGTAGTACTCGATTAGAAAAAAACACTAGACCTTTGCTACTCGCCTTTTCGAGATGCCTACAAGACAAAACTCAAACAGGAAGTACCTGTACCATGCTTCAAATTGTTTTGATCACGCGGACTGGGATATGTTCCGGGTAGCCTCTGAGAATAACGTTGAATCTTACGCACGTGACTGAGTTCATCGGGAAGTGTATAGGGGATGTTGTTCCCAAGGTGACTATTCAAACCTACCCAAACCAGAAACCGTGGATAGATGGCAGCATTTGCGCAAAACTGAAAGCACGGAGCACCGCATTTAACCATGGCAAGGTGACTGGGAAAATGGTTGAATACCATTATTCCCTCCATAAGGCAATCAAACAGGCAAAACGTCAGTACAGAGACAAAGTGGAGTCGCAATTCAATTGCTCAGACGCAAGACAAATGTGGCAGGGTCTACAGACCATCCTGGATTACAAAGGGAAAACCAGCCACATCGCGGACACCGTCTTGCTCCCGGACAAGCTGAACACCTTCTTCGCCCGCTTTGAGGATAACACAGTGCCACCGACGCGGCCCGCTCCCAGGGACTAACAGTAGTAGGCCTGATTACCAACAATGACGAGACAGCTTACAGGGAGGAGGTGAGGGCCCTGGTGGAGTGGTGCCGGGAACATAACCTCTCCCTCAACGTTAACAACATGAAGAAGCTGATCGCACTTTGAGATATCAGCTGATGTACGAAGGGCTATATAAAATAAATTTGATTGATTGATCGTGGACTTGGAAAAGGTGGAAAGCTTCAAGTTCCTCAGCGTACACATCAGTGTCAATCTGAAATGGTCCACCCACACAGACAGTGTGGTGAAGAAGGCGCAACACTGCCTTTTCAACCTCAGGAGGCTGAAGAAATTAATCTTGGCCCCTAAGATCCTCAAACTTTTACAGCGTGCACAATTGAGTGCAGCCTGTCGGGCTGTATCACTGACTGGTACGGCAACTGCACCGCCCACAATCGCAAGGCTCTCCAGAGGGTGGTACGGTCTGCCCAATGCATCACCGGGGGCAAACTACCTGCCCTCCTGGACACGTACAGCACCCGATGTCACAGGAAGGCTAAAAAGATCAAGGACATCAACCACCCGAGCCACTGCCTGTTCACCCCGCTATCATCCAGAAGGCGAGGTCAGTACAGGTGCATCAAAGCTGGGACTGAGAGACTGAAAAACAGCTTCTATTTCAAGGCCATCAGACTGTTAAAAAGCCATCACTAGCCTGCCATCACTAGCCTGCTACCACTAGGCTACTCAACCCTGCACCTTAGAGGCTTCTGCCTTATATACATAGACATGGAATCACTGGTCACTTTAATAATGTTTACATACTGCTTTACTCATTCCATATGTATACACTGTATTCTATTCTACTGTAATTAGTCAATGCCACTCATCCTAATATTTAAATATTTCTTAATTTCCATTCTTTTACTTTTAGGTGTGTGTAGTGTTGTCAATTGCTAGAGTACTGCACAGTTGGAGCTTGGAACACAAAGCATTTCGCTACACCCACAATAACATCTGCTAAATACGTGTATGTGACCAATACAATTTGATTTGATGCCCCCAACACACTCATCCAACATATTACTACTTTACTCAAAAAGCATCTAAATAATTATCTTTATCTTAAGGCGTTCCTACTTCTAGGAAACATATATAGCTCTAACTTCATTTAAATATATCTCAAATTTTTCAAAATTAAAAAAAAATGTTTGATTTGAATTTATGTCTCCAAAAGTTGTGATGACACAGAGGACATGTTTTTGTTGAGCCAGAGCAGTGGCAGCCAGGGAAAGTGTTGTGGAAATAATATGATGACATCTTGTGGTCTTAGTGTGAGTTACAGATGGGCGGGGCAGTTACCCCCAGGGGACTAGTTAACGGAGTACCCTGTAATGAACAGTGCGCCACTGTCTCCGTTTGGCCGTGCTCCATAGGGATGGGAATAGGGGTGAACATTTTGTAACTGTATTCTGGTTTTGCATACAAGGAGACAAGTATGGTTTGGAGAACGTTTGTCGTTGTGTATGATAACAGCTTCTTCTAATTAAGTAGGCTACAGCAATCATGTTGACAATTTAGAAACTTGCCTTCCATGTGTGGGCACAACGTGGGAATTGGTGGAACGTGGAAATCGGTGGCAGGTGATGGCTACGATGCCTCGAGAGTAGACTGTTGAAAAACATCCTAGAATACTACAGGACGAGGAACATGGATGATCACAACAATGAGAACGCTCGCTTCAAGTGGTCTGACTGCCAGGGCGACTCGTCGGCTGATAGCGGGGCAACAGCAGAAAACAATGCTGGAGGAGATCTGGAAGAGGTTCATATGCATCTCACCTGCCTACCGGAGTGACACGGGACGGCTAAATTCACCCTATCAGCGTATATGCTCTGCTGGGCAGTACTGAAACTCTCTACCAGGTAAGATGGTCTCACTGAAGCAGTCGAAGTTAATGGAATGTTTATGCTTCTCTCCCTGAGTGGAGTAGTACATTATTGTTGTCAAGCCCCCCCCCCCCCATGCTAGAATTCAAAATCGCAATACAGTGACGATCAATGTATGCGATACACTCTGCTGCCTTTTTTAATTTAGGCAAATCTAGTCATTTTTAAAGGTTATAGGATCATGTTATTGTTGCCCACATCCTCTGAGTTACACTGACTGTACAAAACATTAAGAACACCTGCTCTTTCCATGACAGACTGACCAGGTGAAAGATATGATCCCTTATTGATGTCACCTGTTAAATCCCCTTCAGTCAGTGTAGGTGAAGTGTATATTCTCCTGAACTATATTGAGCCACTGAAATTAAATTAGCGTAGTGTTTGCTTATACACACCTCTTCAAAGTGTCGTGTAAAATGTGTCATGTTTTATGTACTCAAATATGAGGCGCTATATCTTTCACCTGTAAGGCTTACATTATTATTGCTCAAACATGTCCAATTGCCCTGTGAGAAAAGCCTACTGGTGTACAGAGACTCATCATTCATACCAATAATGTTGAAGCGAAACACAACATCTAGTCTGTTCCTCAACCACATATCAAACTTCAATCTTTCCCAAGAGTCTAATAATCTTCTGCGAGTGATGTTGTCTTGTGTGTTTCACTAATTCACCCTATTTTCTGCTAATGTGACATGTATTTACTCTCGTACAATCGGTCGCTATGGAAACTCCCTTTTTTGGTTGGATCTGCTGGGCTCCCGCGTTCTGTTATTTTTTTTAACTACCGGGCCCAATTATCAATGCATGGGAATGTTTCACCCTGAACCAAGCCAACCCCACTGAAACACCCACACTTAGCACCACGAAGGGCATGTCTATACCTGGCACATTTACACTGTTATCTCTTCGTCAGTAAAACCTTCAAAGTGTCGTTCCAGGGTGCTAAGGACTTCCTAAGATCTCAGTTGAAACCAGAAGAGAAGCAACAGACAATGAAGTAAGGTCAAATTAGTGATAGATTGATTGAGAGATACCCAATGTCTGCTCTTTGTCATGTTTGTCCCGTCACTGGATCGAGAGAGCATCTTTTTTTTTTTTTGTGTTGGCTGGAAGTGTGGTAAGATTTACGTGGGCTGCCAGAGCAGACAGCTGTGGAAGTGGACTAGTGGACTAAAGTGTCTCTGTGGTTGGGTCCTCGGTCCTGCCCTGCCAAACCCCCTAGCTTAGCTGGCTCTTTAGACACAATGCCAGTTGTCATGGTTGCAGGGCTAAACAGCAGCGTATTGGCCCTTATAAACACAGGCCCATTCGCCTGGGGGTAAAGATATCAGATGATAGACCCTTATAAACACACAGTCCCATTCACCCAGCAGTAAAGATATCAGGAGATAGACCCTTGTAAACACAGTCCCATTCACCTGGGGGTAAAGATATCAGGAGATAGACCCTTGTAAACACAGTCTCATTCACCCAGCAGTAAAGATATCAGGAGATAGACCCTTTTGAACACAGTCCCATTCACCTGGGGGTAAAGATATCAGGATGGCCCAACCCATATTAGACACACCCTATTGATTTGAGGTCATGTGTTGGACTCTCAGTTGTCCCCCGGTAGAATAAAGTTGTATGTTTTGTCTAACAGCAACTCGGCTCATCCAAATAAAGTCACACTTTTCCAGAAGTGTAATCAATCTTTGGGTTTGGGTCAAACTAACTTTCCATTTCACTCTGTTTTGACATCTACTTGTCAGTGTTATCAGCATGACCGGTAGCTGTGCTTAATGTATAGGCTTGTCCAAATGGAACCCCTATTCCCTATGTAGTGCACTACTTTTGACCAGAGCCCCATAGGCCCTGGTCAGAAGTAGTGCTTAATTTGGGAAGCAGATCAGGACAATAGGAACCTGTACAGTACTTCCTGTGAAGTGTTGATGTGAAACATGCATTTCCTGTTTCCCCGTCTAATGAAGTGTCATTAAAAGATGACAGGGGACGTCTTGGATCTACGTCAGTCAGGTTCTTCACCAGTGAATCCTCATGTATTACAGTTGTCAGCTGCCCCTCTCCCTCCGACTTTTGCCGTGTGACCAGCCCTGAAATGGTTCCTAAAGTGTCCTGACAGATCCAACGGGCGCATCAGGTTGACGCAGCAGGTAACATTACAGTATGAGTCAGGTCAGGAACACGTTTTATCCTGGGTGTAACGAACGTCACTGTGGATATCGCCCTCTGTGGTGCTGTCTGTCTGTCAGGACAAGAAATGTCTCCCTCGGGCTCCCTGTAAACTCCTCTAACATTCCACATTGTGGAGGAAGTAACCACAGGGACACCAAGCCCAGCAAAACACACACACACAGAGCCCAGCCCCAGAGACGGTCTCAACTCATGCACAGATTCAGCCCTTCTGATCACGTAAAACCTCTTGGTTCACTTTGAACTGCCTCCCTGAATTCCTACGGGTATGATGGCTTTGAGCTATGGTGGTATGCAAGGTAAGCACGTTGATTTAATTCAACCTGTTGGAATCACCGGGATATTAAAGGTTCACTTCAATAGTTAGAAATATATACAGGACATTTTAGTTATAACATATAACGTATACATGATGTAATGTAAAGTGTGAATAACTGCTTGCCCTGTGCTGAGGTAAAAAACCACCCGCTGTCGTCAGGGAAGGAATGCTTTTTAAAGAACCGCTCCGGGTCCCAGTCTGGGAGGAGATTTGGTGGGGTCGGAGGTCACACGTCCGAGTACCACAACCATAGTGATCCTATTCATTTACTATTAGTAGTGTTCTAATTCCTAATTCTGTGGCCAGAGGTCGCATCAGGTCTGCTGCTCTCGGTAACTCTGTCAGTCAAGGACACACACACACACACACACACCAAGTAGATCAAAAACACACACGCATTTGTTTTTATAGTCACGTGACTTAACGTGCAGTAGGCCACGAAACGACGCTCGTTACAGGGTTGGTTTAAAAGCGTTGATATCCTGGTCAAGCGATGCTTGTTTTTCCCCATTAGTTTCACCTTTGACCTGTTTTTAGACTTAACGAGTTAGCGACCAGTCAGGAAACGAGGACTTGACAGTCAACCTTGATTAATGTTAGAATTGCGTCAATTCAAATCTGGTATCAGGATAAATATGACAATGAGTCATGATTGTATACTATGTATTTTTTATTAGCTAAGCAATAAGTGGTAAATGCAATTTTCATATATACGGGCTCTCTGTCCCACCTCGCAGGGCAAGCAGAGAACTGACTTGTTCCTGACAAAGATATTATAATATACCCAGATGACAGTAGTAGGTCCGACTTCCGAGCCGGCCTGTCAGAGTAGAGACTGGGCGTGGTTTAAACTCACCCAGCCTATCGTTGATTGTTGTCGTACGAGCTGGTACCAGCCCCCGGGCGCTCCAGTTGATAGATGTAACTGTTGCTGTGTCGAGTATCTATGCGCTCATTCCCTAGATACCGTTATCACATATCTGGTTTCTGTTATTGTTAAGTTTTGAGTTCTAACAAAAACAGTCTGTGGTTTGCTACACTACGTTCTGTATGTGTCCGTTTTTATGTTATTCTGTATTTTTCCATCATGAGAAAGGCCCATGGCCCTGAAACTGTTAACAATGTTTCAAGTCAGCTATGTTGCATAACACCTACATACATCCACACAAGCCAACAGCAGATAATATTCAATCATATATATGGTAACGGGCTATAGTGCATAACACAGAAACTCCATATTAATGAGGCTTGTTCTCGGTTCAGTGGAAACACCGGTATTGATGTCAACCTCCTGAAAGTCGTACGTATCATAATGAGGTACCTGTGGTACACACTTCCTCTTCTTATATATATATATATATATATTTATTTATATATTTATTTATTTATTTATATATATATATATATAATATATATATGTATTTATTTATATATATATAATATTTATTTATATATATATTTATATATATAATATATATTTATATATATATATTTATATATATATATATTTATATATATATATTTATATATTTATAAAAATTATTATATAAATAAATATATATTATATAAATATATATATATATATTATATATATATATATATATATATATATACAAATACACGCACGTCTGCCCCCTAGCACAAGAGGTTTGACGTTGCAGTAGCCTCTGCGATGCTGCCTGGGAAAGCCCAGTGGGGGAAACAATCAGTTCTGACTGCAGCACCATGAATATGCAGATGTATTACAATCCGGTCCTCCTGATGTATTTTCAGTCTAACTTAATGAGGCAGATCTTTTTGTTGGCTTGTTGTGTCTGTCATTTTATGATGTTCAGTGTGTCAGCCGGCTGCTTCCCTCAGTGTCAGAGTGGTAGTGAACGCACCACACTGTACGCTACAGTTAGCTTAGTTTGTCAATCTGAAGTGAGAATATGTTTATGTGCAGCTGCTTCATTGAATGTGTCTCAAATGGCACCCTATTTGCTTATAGGGCCTTCTAAATGAGTGCACTACAAAGTAAATGGGGGTGCCATTTGCACTTTGTGTCGTACTGCATACCAGTTGGTGCTGAGACCGGCTTCCCTCGGCATCGACGTGATGGTAAACGCACCATATGCCACAGTTAGCTTAGCTTGTTTTTCTGAACTGAGGTTATATTTATGTGTAGTTTGTGGGTTTGCTTATTAACGTATATATTTTTTATAAAGCTATACGCTTCTAGCACTTCTGAAAGGTCAGGGATGCTAACTAAAAGAACAGAGATAGCCTGCTGTATTTTTAAAATATATTTGTTTGTTTGTTTGACACCATAGCGAACACTGCCCTGCAACCTCTAATGTTCTGTCCTCTTGTCCTCTTCACAGAGACCGCGATGCACGCCTGCCTCGCCACAGCTGAGGAAGACATTTTTTTTAATAGACGTTTACATCCATTTCAATGGATCAAAAGTAGTGCACTACTTGCTGTATTATAGGGAATAGGGTCCCATTTGGGGTGCAGATAATGTAAAACCCCTTTTTGAAAAATAAGTTGGGTATTTATAATGTGAACAGCTCTGGTGTTCTACGCATTAGAACGTTGAGATACTGGTGAATGTTCAGAGCACAGAGGCGTGTTGTTTGGATAGCTACTGTAATACAGGGCTGGGCTTCTTATAGATGACTTCCAGTCAACTACTGTCTGGGATGGGAAGTCGGGATGTCTACAAGTTCATGTTTTAGCTTGTTTGTCTTGAACTTGTGTTATTTAAATATCTGTGTTAAATAAACTAAGCGGTGTCGACAACTGGAAGAAAGGAATCATGGCACACACACATTCTCTCCTCTCTCTCTCTCTCTCCTCACACCCACTCTCTCTCCTCACTCACTCACTCCTCACTCTCTCTATACTCACTCACACACACTCTCTCTCCTCACTCTCTCTCTCTCTCTCTCTACTCACTCACTCACTCCTCTCTCTCTCCTCTCTCTCTCTACTTACTCACTCACTCACTCACTCTCTTCTCTCTCTACTCACTCTCTCACTCTCTTCTCTCTCTCTCTCTCTCTCTCTCTCCCTCTCTCTACTCACTCACTCCTCTCTCTCTACTCACTCACTCCTCTCTCTCTACTCACTCACTCACTCACTCACTCACTCACTCTCTTCTCTCTCTGTCTACTCACTCACTCACTCACTCACTCACTCACTCACTCACTCACTCTCACGCACCATTTCACCTCAACCAGTTCCTTCAGAACTTTGTTCAAAACAAATGTTATTGGTGGCGAACACATATTTAGCAGATGTTATTAAGGATGTAGGGAAAGGTTTATGTTCCCAGCTCCAAACGTGCAGTAGTATCTAACAATACGTACAAATCCTTCCGAGAGAACATTGGATTGAAGGGATTTGATTTGACATATTGTCAGCAGATGCCAGAACCTGTCATAACAGCCAGGTTTGTAATGATTGTTCAGCTGTTTTGGTGGGGGAGACTTTCTGTTCTCTCTCTCTCTCTACCTGTTTAATGTTTGCTGGATCTTTGACTAATGATGAGTTCAAAGGTTTTATGTGGCTTCAAACTCCTAGTTGGATCCATGTGATTACAGTACTACGCTGCTGATCTAGATTTTCACAGACGGTTAAAATGCTGAGGCCTTTACATTAATAAACCCCCCCTCAGTAAATACTGAAGCGAGGGGTTTGTATTACGAGGCTTGGGGGGGGCTTAGCCCTCGTGGAGATCTGAAAAAAATAAGCCAACTCTTGTTTCATAACACAAGGCAAGGAAATAGAGAGAAGCCAGTGGAATTTGCTCCCACAAGAAAAACGCTGAACATTAAAAACCCTTTTGTTGCTGAGGCTCCTTTTCAAATCAAATTTGATTTTATTCTAGCTGTTCTGTGTGTGTGTGTGTGTGTACACGTATACTGAGTGTACAAAACATTAAGAACTACCTAATATTGATTTGCATCCCTTTTGCCCCCAGAACAGCCTCAATTCGTCGGGGCATGGACTGTACAAGGTGTCGAAAGCGTTCCACGGGAATGCTGGCCCATGTTGACTCCAATAATTCCCATTGTCGTGTTAAGTTGGCTGGCTGTCATTTGGGCGGTGGGACCATTCTTGATACACACGGGAAACTGTTAGAGCGTTTTAAAACAAGCAGCGTGGCAGTTCTTGACACAGTCAAACCGGTGTGCAATTACTACCCCATAAATCTGTTGTCTTACCAATTCTTCCTGTGAATGGCACACGTACACAATCCATGTCTCAAGGCTTGAAATCCTTTAACCTGTCTCCTCCCCTTCGACTATACTGCTTGAAGTGGATTTAACAAAGTGACATCAATAAGGGATCATAACTTTCACCTGGATTCACCTGGCCAGTCTATGTCAGGGAAAGAGCAGGTGTTCCTAATGTTTCGTACACTTAGTGTATATCCGTGTGTGTATGCTGAGCTGTGCTCTGTGCTGTGTTGTACAAGGGAGTGAAATTGGCAGCCGTCCTGGTCCCCTCGCGCTCGGTCTTCCAGGGAGGTAGTTTCACTGTGCCAATGCAAAACAAAGCCCAGGCAACACTTTCAAAGGGCCTTTCTGGGTGAAAGGTGGAGCCTGTGTAATTTATGCTGTCATGACTCAGTGAGGGAGCTGCTGCTGGAGATAATTAGGGGTTCAATTCCACCACAATGCTCTCTATATGTTTTCTGAAACTACAGCACAGCTATAATGAAAAGTATCAGAGAACCAATGGTCTTTTCTTGAGCAATGATATTTGTAATTCACCAGTACACTCGTAGAAAAAATGGGTCCAAAAGGGTTCTTCGGACAGGGTGAGGTTGAAAATGTCAGTGAAGACACTTGCCAGTTGGTCAGCGCAGTACACATTCTGGTAATCCTTCTGGCCATGCGGCCTTGTGAATGTTGACCTGTTTAAAGGTCTTACTCACATCGGTTGCGGAGAGCGTGATCTCAGTCTTCCAGAACAGCTGGTACTCTCATGCATGCTTCAGTGTTATTTGCCTCGAAGCGATCATGGAAGTAGTTTAGCTCGTCTGGTAGGCTCGTGTCACTGGGCAGCTCTCGGCTGTGCTTCCCTTTGTAGTCTGTAATGGTTTGCAATCCCTGCCACATCCGACCAGCGTCAGAGCCGGTGAACTATGTTTTGCCTGTTTGATGGTTCGTCGGAGGACATAGTGGGATTTCTTATATGCTTCCGGGTTAGAGTCCCGCTCCTTGAAAGCGGCAGCTACAGCCTTTAGCTCAGTGCGGATGTTGCCTGTAATCCATGGCTTCTGGTTGGGATATGTACGCACAGTCACTGGGGGACGACGTCGTCAATGCACTTATTGATGAAGCCAATGACTGATGTGATGTACTCCTTAATGCCATCGGAGGAATCCCGGAACATATTCCAGTCTGTGGTAAAAACAGTCCTGTAGTTTAGCATCTGCTTCATCTGACCACTTTTTTTTTTATTGATCTAGTCACTGGTGCTTCCTGCTTTAAGTTTTGCTTGTAAGCAGGAATCAGGAGGATAGAATTATAGTCAGATTTGCCAAAGGGAGGGCGAGTGAGAGCTTTGTATGCATCTCTGTGTGTGGAGTAAAGGTGGTCCAGAGTTTTGGTTGCACATTTAAACTTGCTGATAAAAATTTGGTGAAACGGATTTAAGTTTTCCTGCATTAAAGCTCTTTGCGTTTGGCTAGCTGCTAAAGTCTAAGACCCACTGTGTCAGCCAGCCACATCAAGCCCTTTGCTCTGCAGAGCCAACCAACCTTGAACGGACACTGAATTGACCAATAGAGAGAGAGCTTACTGGAGGTGGCCTTACATTCAATGGCCCTGATTGGTTAAACAGGTGTACATCGTGGATGTCTTTTATTCTTTCCTTTATGTTAATGAGGGCAGATATTTCCACATGCTTCCTGGTAGACAGGATGAGATGGGTCTTCCCCTTTTAGTCTTCAAGAGAAAAGTAGTAAGTAGACTGGAACCATCCACCTGGTGCTAGCATCCCGCTAACGGATGCTAACAGTCTCACCTGGACCCGTTTCCTGTGTGAGAAAGGCTAGCCAAAAGGGATGACACACACACACACAGTCTCACACACACTCACCAGCTGGCCCTCTGCTATCCTGCAAACATCTTTTTTTTTCAGAGACTTAACTGCAGGCCAGCCTCCACCCTCCCTCCCTCCTTCCTCTCTTGTGTTTCTCTGGGGTTGGGCTCGCTGCCTCCGGACAGAGAAAACAAGCCGTAGCTGTAGTGTTGGCGTGCCGTGAGGGAGACTGTCTAACGTTCTGGAATGAAAGCTCGGCCTGGGTGTGTTGGAATTCCACAGCTAGCCTAGCGAGTAGTCTCACGTTTCCCTGTGTCTTCGCCGGCTGTCAGAGGATGCCACAGCAGCACTACTATGGCTCAGGTGAGAACACTTTTCACTGGACAGCTGACTTTGGAGATGTTAGTGAACCCTATTGGTCTGAGAACAGAGGGAGCTGCTGGAGTAACGTGATACCTTTCGTTAGTTCCAGGTGATCGGTGTTATCAAAGTGTGGCCGTGTCTCAGGGAGCTTCACGAAGTCAGCCAGGCTTTTGGGTCCTGTCATCTAGTGCTATTAAATCATGACGGACGAGTCTCTTATGAGGATCTAGATAGAAACCTTAAACCTTTGTTCGTATTAACGTCACACCGTTGTGTGTGGAATGTTCTAAATGAACTAATGTGTGGCTTTGTGTTCTTCTTTATTTTACATCCATCTGTGTACATGTATTTTCTTGTTCTGAGTGTGTGTGTGTGTGTGTGTGTTTGTTAGTGCTTGTTTGAGTGAGAGAAGCCATTCTGTTAGGTGTGAGTGAGGGGTGATGGTATGCATTGACAATGTTGTTAGGTGGACCTTATGCTTTATCCTCGTGTGTGTGTGTGTGTGTGTTAGTGCTTGTTTGAGTGAGAGAAGCCATTCTGTTAGGTGTGAGTGAGGGGTGATGGTATGCATTGGCAATGTTGTTAGGTGGACCTTATGCTTTCTCCTCTTCGCGCGTGTGTTGTTATGAGAACTCTGTATGCACTTCATACACTGTTATCACTAAATCGCAGTCCAGAGGTAAACCTCTGGCATTCCTCTCATACAAGAGGGTCAAGGGGAATATTTACCAGGCTTTAATAGTCTGTTGGATATCTGGCTCGTGTCAACAACCTTCTCATTTCACGTGTAGCAGAAGGCTTGGATGGGAGGACTGTTTTCCAAGCTTTCGTGCGTGTGTAAGGTTGTGAAGTTCATGTAAACTGAATGTTTAGATGGCGTGTGTCTGTACAGACACGCTGTGTTTTATAACATCACTGTCCTTTAAGGTAAGTTCAGGTCACCCTGTCCGTGTGTAGGTTACTGTCTGTTTATATACTGATTATACAGCATTGTGGTTTCCTGTGCTAAGACTGTCCATCTTTATTATGTCATATTTGTTTAAGTGTTCATTCCTTTAGAAGAGACGTCACTACAGACCCTGGTTCGTTCCCGGGCTGAGTCACAAACGGCCTCATAGGGCGGCGCACAATTGGCCCAGCGTCATCCGGGGAGGGTTTGGCAGAGGGGGGCTTTACTTGGCTCATCGTGCTCTAGCGACTCCTTGTGGTGGGCCGGGAGCCTGCAGGCTGACTTCGGTCATCAGTTGAGTGGCGTTTCCTCCGACACATTGGTGCAGCTGGCTTCCTGGTTAAGCGGGCAGGTGTTAAGAAGAACAATTTGTCGGGTCATGTTTTGGAGGACTCATGACTCGACCTTCGCCTTTCCCGAGCCCGTTGGGGAGTTGCAGCACTGAGAGACAAGATCGTAATTGGATCGCACGAAATTGGGGAGAAAAAGGGAATAAAATACAAAACATTCATGGAAGAAGAGCTGTACAGAATAGCGTACTGTAGGTGAAATAGAGAACCAAAGAATACCAAGTTAAACTAAACATTTCCATGTAATTTAGTTAGAGTAAGAGGTAACATCTTTGGCAGAGCAGGCCGGTCTTCTTTCCAACGGCATGGTACACAGTGGTCAAGCCCCTTAGTCATTGGCGTGGAAAGCAGCCTCACGGAGATGGCACGGTCAGGAACGGCCTGACCAAGTATGACATCACTGCACCGGGTTCCGCTAAGAGTCAGCATTGTAGAGCTGTCAACAGGGAGGGAGAAACCTGGGGTGCCGGGCAGGGTCAGAGTTTACATCCGTCTCAGACCCAGTTGTCATCAGGGAGGGAGAAACCTGGGGTGCCGGGCAGGGTCAGAGTTTACATCTGTCTCAGGCCCAGCTGTATTCTGTCTTCTTTTCTCTCTTTGTAGTTGAGTGGTCATCATGGCGAAGAACTCGATATGACCTGGAGAAATCATTTTGACCTTTCACCCCATTTTAGGGGTCAAAGGCCAGAGTTAGGTGCATGGGGATCAATGGTGACCAGGCCCAGTGCAGGAAGTCACATACTGCATCATCAGGTCTCACTACATGTTTTACAATCCTCATCCTCAAACACGCAGGTACACACACACACACACACACACACACACACGTTGATAATGACCATAACACTGCAGGACATGTTGAGAATGACCGTAACACTGCAGGACATGTTGAGAATGACTAACACTGCAGGACTTGTTGAGAATGACCGTAACACTGCAGGACATGTTGAGAATGACCGTAACACTGCAGGACATGTTGAGAATGACTAACACTGCAGGACATGTTGAGAATGACCGTAACACTGCAGGACATGTTGAGAATGACCGTAACACTGCAGGACATGTTGAGAATGACCGTAACACTGCAGGACATGTTGAGAATGACCGTAACACTGCAGGACATGTTGAGAATGACTGTAACACTGCAGGACATGTTGAGAATGACCGTAACACTGCAGGACATGTTGAGAATGACCGTAACACTGCAGGACATGTTGAGAATGACCGTAACACTGCAGGACATGTTGAGAATGACCGTAACACTGCAGGACATGTTGAGAATGACTGTAACACTGCAGGACATGTTGAGAATGACTGTAACACTGCAGGACATGTTGAGAATGACCGTAACACTGCAGGACATGTTGAGAATGACCGTAACACTGCAGGACATGTTGAGAATGACCGTAACACTGCAGGACATGTTGAGAATGACCGTAACACTGCAGGACATGTTGAGAATGACCGTAACACTGCAGGACATGTTGAGAATGACCGTAACACTGCAGGACATGTTGAGAATGACCGTAACTCTGCAGGACATGTTGAGAATGACCGTAACACTGCAGGACATGTTGAGAATGACCGTAACACTGCAGGACATGTTGAGAATGACCGTAACACTGCAGGACATGTTGAGAATGACCGTAACACTGCAGGACATGTTGAGAATGACCGTAACACTGCAGGACATGTTGAGAATGACAGCAGCACTGATGGAATGGGAGACACAGAGCCAGGGGGTTAAGGACATACCCTATCCAAACCAGGTGCCTTGTCACGCATAGTCCCATACTTACTTACATACGCAGTAGCCCTCACTAGTGAGTTGTGACAGAGGTTATCTAAGAGATATGAGATGTAACAGTGGTCTGGTCTCCTCTGCTTCCTCCCTCTACCGTCTACTGAACCGCTAATAGTAGAGATGCTGTCTAACAGGCCTATCCAGCTCAAAGAAGGCCAGCCCTCAGGGGTCAGAGGTTAGAGTAGACAGATCACACTAACCGAGGCCCTGGGCTCGGCCTGCCCTCAGGGGTCAGAGGTTAGAGTAGACAGATCAGACTAACCCAGGCCCTGGGCTCGGCCTGCCCTCAGGGGTCAGAGGTTAGAGTAGACCGATCAGACTAACCCAGGCCCTGGGCTCGGCCTGCCCTCAGGGGTCAGAGGTTAGAGTAGACCGATCACACTAACCCAGGCCCTGGGCTTGGCCTGCCCTCATGGGTCAGAGGTTAGAGTAGACCGATCACACTAACCCAGGCCCTGGGCTCAGCATGCCCTCAGGGGTCAGAGGTTAGAGTAGACCGATCACACTAACCCAGGCCCTGGGCTCGGCCTGCCCTCCAAACGCTTTGCTGTTGTTTTACCTCCTCGCAATTTCAGGCCTGCTGTGTATAGCTAGCTGTGTGGTTGAATGCTAAGGAAGTACCGCAGTGTGAGTTTATTTTCTTCTGTTAACTCCTGACTGACAATACGTCTCTCACTTCAGCTTGACACACACACACACACACACCAGTGGTGACTAGAGGGACAGGGTCCCCCTCCGGACTGAGCTTGGTCATATCCCCTAGGCCTTGGGGGGAGTAGGAGGGGACTGGACAGGGGGTTGGTTCTCTCTCAACATCATGGATCTTGAGCCAGGGGGTTGGTTCTCTCTCAACATCATGGATCTTGAGCCAAGGGGGTTGGTTCTCTCTCACCATCATGGATCTTGAGCCAGGGGGTTGGTTCTCTCTCATCATCATGGATCTTGAGCCAGGGGGTTGGTTCTCTCTCACCATCATGGATCTTGAGCCAGGGGGTTGGTTCTCTCTCATCATCATGGATCTTGAGCCAGGGGGTTGGTTCTCTCTCAACATCATGGATCTTGAGCCAGGGGGTTGGTTCTCTCTCACCATCATGGATCTTGAGCCAGGGGGTTGGTTCTCTCTCATCATCATGGATCTTGAGCCAGGGGGTTGGTTTTCTCTCACCATCATGGATCTTGAGCCAGGGGGTTGGTTCTCTATCACCATGGAAACTATGTTCCCAGCAGACACTGGGTCTTCTCAATTTACATCAACAACATAGCTCAGGCAGAAGGAAGCTCTCTCGTCCATTTATATGCAGATGATAGTCTTATACACAGCTGGCCCCTACCCGGATTTTGTGTTAAATGCTCTACAACAAAGCTTTCTTAGTGTCCAACAAGCTTTCTCTGCCCTTTACCTTGTTCTGAACACCTCCAAAACAAAGGTCATGTGATTTGGTAAGATGAATGCCCCTCTCCACACAGGTGTTATTACTACCTCTGAGGGTTTAGAGCTTGAGATAGTCACCTCATACAGGTACTTGGGAGTATGGCTAGATGGTACACTGTTCTTCTCTCAGCACATATCAAAGCTACAGGCTAAAGTTTAATATAGACTTGGTTTCCTCTATCGTAAATTGCTCCTATTTCACCCCAGCTGCCAAACTAACCCTGATTCAGATGACCATCCTACCCATGCTAGATTACGGAGACATAATTTATAGATCAACAGGTAAGGGTGCTCTCGAGAGGCTAGATGTTCTTTACCATTCGGCCATCAGATGTTCCACCAAAGCTCCTTATAGGACACATCACTGCACTCTATACTCCTCTGTAAACTGGTCATCTCTTTATACCCGTCGCAAGACCCACTGGTTGATGCTTATTTATTAAACCCTCTTAGACCTCACTCCCCCCTATCTGAGATATCTACTGCAGCCCTCATCCTCCACTTACAACACCCGTTCTGCCAGTCACATTCTGCTAAAGGTCCCCAAAGCGCACACATCCCTGGGTCGCTCCTCTTTTCAGTTTGCTGCAGCCAGCGACTGGAACGAGCTGCAACAAACACTCAAACTGGACAGTTTTATCTCAATCTCTTCATTCAAAGACTCAATCATGGACACTCTTACTGACAGTTATGGCTGCTTTGTGTGATGTATTGTTGTCTCTACCTTCTTGACATTTGTGCTGTTCTCGGTGCCCAATAATGTTTCTACCATGTTTTTGTGCTGCTACCATGTTGTATTGCTACCATGTTGTTGTCATGTTGTATTGCTGCCATGTTGTTTTTATGTTGTGTTGCTACCATGCTGTGTTGTCATGTGTTGCTGCCTTGCTATGTTGTTGTCTTAGGTCTCTCTTTATGTAGTGTTGTGTCTCTCTTGTCGTGATGTGTGTTTTGTCCTATATTTATGCTGTATTTATTTATTTATTTTGAATCCCAGTCCCCCGTCTCCACAGGAGGTCTTTTTCCTTTTGGTAGTATTATATGACGTGTTGGTCGTCATTGTAAATAAGAATTTGTTCTTAAGCTGACTTGCCTCGTTAAATAATTCTGTAAAAAAATAGGAGAGAAGGAATCTGTGTGTGTGTGTGTGTGTGTGTGTGTGTGTGTGTGTGTGTGTGTGTGTGTGTGTGTGATGCGCGGGTTGACTCATATCCCGCGATTATATCCGCGGGGAAGGCGGGTTTAGGGTCATTAAATACTGTGTGGATGAAGGGCGAGTGGCTGGCCCGCAGGTTATATCTACAGGCTACATAGCGTAAATAGAAACCACTACCTGGCTTTCATGTGTAATCCTAACTTTAACCTTTTAAGTCCTAACTGTACACCAAATAACCTACACACCAATCACTTAATGCTTTTGGTAACAGGCAGAAAAAGAAAGTTTACATCGATCCACAGAGGCAAAAGGGACAACGTCGGAGTTTAATTCAATAAGAGGAAAAGCGGTGAAATAGAGAAACAGGAAGAAGGCAGTACCGGCTGTGTTATGTGTGATGATGTGAGGCGCTGTACAAATTCCACAGTCACAAGACAGGAACTTCAAACAGGCCTTTGGCACATCAAGGCAACTGTAGCCTACAGTTCAGATGGGTTGAATGGAAACTGAAATCTGGACACTGACTGTAGGTCTATAACCTCTCACATAGCCTCAATATGAACTCCTGCAAAATTAAGCAAACGATACACCAATTGTAAGCTACATTTTGTCTCAGGAACAGGAGTGGAGAAATATTATTTATTTCTTTCAGCATCTTGATAGAATGAGAATTCTCAGTTAGATACCGTCTGTAGAGGTGCTGTCTTTATCAGCATCATAAAAGCTGATAGTGTCTCAACCACATTAAATATTCATCCAAGCTGAACTGAAATCTTATCAGGAGCATGTTGGGTCGTTTCCACAGCTTTCTATTTCCTGACAACTGGTCAAACTGATGTCATTTCATTGTTGTTTTTGCGTTTTTACACAAATTTTACTGATGTCAACTAGATTGAAGCATTCATTCTATTGAGTTATGACATTATTCTGGTGAGCACGGGTTTATTTAGTCTTCTAGGGCAACATATAATGACAGACGAGAAGCTGCATGGATATAATTTTAGTTGCATCCCACTGTGAAACAATCGTTCCGTCGTCTCTGATTGCAGCCTACAGCACATTTTCTAAATTAGCAGGTTAGGGTTGGGTGTGGGCCTCAGATTTAACACTTTATCACATGTAGTCGGGTAGTTGGGGATAGGTTATTACCAATTTCGGGGGCGGGTGAATAAACAGCTGACCCACACACCACAAGGGTGTGTGCGTGCGTTGTGGGGGGAACAGGGTGTACTCTCCCCTATGTTCACCTGGGCTCTCCCCTATCTCTCTACTCTGAGGTGAAATGGAGAGAGGTGTAGAAGGTTGGAGAGAGAGCCATGAAAACACTCCAGGTTCTCCAAATCCAACACTTTTCCTTGATGTTCCAGTCAGAAGGAGCAGTGGCCAGCCCAAGGGGGCTGAGGAGGAAGCCAAAGAAAATGTATCTGGAAAGTTTTCCTTACCAAGGAGGACTGGATGGTGAGAAGAGGCAAAAGTTGAGGCCGGGAAGTGGAAGCAGAGCGAGAAGCAGAGGCAGGGGGAGAGAGAAGCAGAGGGAGGGGGAGGGAGGGGGAGAGCGAGGCAGGAGGAGAGAGAAGCAGAGGGAGAGGGAGAGAAGCAGAGGGAGAGGGAGAGAAGCAGAGGGAGGGGGAGAGAGAAGCAGAGGGAGGCGGAGAGAGAAGCAGAGGGAGGCGGAGAGAGAAGCAGAGGGAGGGGGAGAGAAGCAGAGGGAGGGGGAGAGAAGCAGAGGGAGGGGGAGAGAAGCAGAGGGAGGGGGAGAGAAGCAGAGGGCGGGGGAGAGAGAGGGCTAGGGAGAGAGAGGGAGGGGGAGAGAGAGGGAGGGGGAGAGAGAGAGAGAGGCAGGGGGAGAGAGAAGCAGAGGGAGGGAGGGGGAGAGAGAGGCAGGAGGAGAGAGAAGCAGAGGGAGGAGGAGAGAGAAGCAGAGGGAGAGGGAGAGAAGCAGAGGGAGGGGGAGAGAGAAGCAGAGGGAGGCGGAGAGAGAAGCAGAGGGAGGCGGAGAGAGAAGCAGAGGGAGGGGGAGAGAAGCAGAGGGAGGGGGAGAGAAGCAGAGGGAGGGGGAGAGAAGCAGAGGGCGGGGGAGAGAGGGCGGGGGAGAGAGAGGGCTAGGGAGAGAGAGGGAGGGGGAGAGAGAGAGAGAGGCAGGGGGAGAGAGAAGCAGAGGGAGGGAGGGGGAGAGAGAGGCAGGAGGAGAGAGAAGCAGAGGGAGGAGGAGAGAGAAGCAGAGGGAGGGGGAGTGAGAGGCAGTGGGAGAGAAGCAGAGGGAGGGGGAGAGAGAAGCAGAGGGAGGGGGAGAGAGAAGCAGAGGGAGGGGAGAGAGAGGCAGAGGGAGGGGAGAGAGAGAGGCAGAGGGAGGGGAGAGGCAGAGGGAGGGGAGAGAGAGGCAGAGGGAGGGGAGAGAGAGAAGCAGAGAGAGGGGAGAGAGAGAAGCAGAGAGAGGGGAGAGAGAGAAGCAGAGGGAGGGGGAGAGAGAGGGAGGGGGAGAGAGAGGGAGGGAGAGAGAGAGAGAGAGAAGCAGAGGGGGGAGGGAGAGAGAAGCAGAGGGGGAGAGGCAGAGGGAGGGGGAGAGAGAGGGAGGGGGAGAGAGAGAAGCAGAGGCAGGGGGAGAGAGAAGCAGAGGCAGGGGGAGAGAGAAGCAGAGGCAGGGGGAGAGAGAAGCAGAGGCAGGGGAGAGAGAAGCAGAGGGCCGGGGAGAGAGGCAGACGGAGGGAGAGAGAGAGGCAGACGGAGGGAGAGAGAGAAGCAGCGGGAGGGGGAGGGAGAGAGAGAAGCAGCGGGAGGGGGAGAGAGAAGCAGCGGGAGGGGGAGAGAGAAGCAGAGGGAGGGGGAGAGAGAAGCAGAGGGAGGGGGAGAGAGAAGCAGAGGGAGGGGAGAGAGAAGCAGAGGGAGGGGGAGAGAGAAGCAGAGGGAGGGGGAGAGAGAAGCAGAGGGAGGGGGAGAGAGAAGCAGAGGGAGGGGGAGAGAGAAGCAGAGGGAGGGGGAGAGAGAAGCAGAAGCAGAGGGAGGGAGGGAGAGAGAAGCAGAGGGAGGGAGAGAGAAGCAGAGGGAGGGAGAGAGAAGCAGAGGGAGGGAGAGAGAAGCAGAGGGAGGGAGAGAGAAGCAGAGGGAGGGAGAGAGAGAAGCAGAGGCAGGGGAGAGAGAAGCAGAGGCAGGGGGAGAGAGAGAAGCAGAGGGGGGGAGAGAGAAGCGGAGGCAGGGGGAGAAAGAGAAGCAGAGGGAGGGAGAGAGAGAAGCAGAGGGAGGGAGAGAGAGAAGCAGAGGGAGGGAGAGAGAAGCAGAGGGAGGGAGAGAGAGAAGCAGAGGGAATGGAGAGAGAGAAGCAGAGGGAATGGAGAGAGAGAAGCAGAGGGAATGGAGAGAGAGAAGCAGAGGCAGGGGGAGAGACCGAGGGACAGGCCGAGGGAGAGAGAGAGACCGAGGCAGAGTGACCGAGAGAGAAAGAGGGAGAGAGGTGTGACTCAGCTGGTAGAGCATAGCCCTTGCAACGCCAGGGTTCCCGTGGGGAACCAGTACGAATGAAAATGTATGCACTCACTACTGTAAGTCACTCTGGATAAGAGCCTCTGCTGTCGGCGACACGCGGAGAGACGGACTCAGGCAGAGACAGAAAGAGTCAGACTGAGGCAGGGATGCCGAGACGGAGACAGAAAGAGTCAGACTGAGGCAGGGATGCCGAGGCAGAGAGGGATGCAGGACAATGGTTGGACTGAGATACTCCTTTTTCTGGTTTTGTGGTTTCTCTGTTTCTATGACTGGTCATTAAGTTTCTCTGGCCCCTCGACTACGGACATGTGGAGGAAATAAAATGAAAAATAAAGAGTGAGTTTGACATAGTTCACTGTCCCCACCCTGTATCACCCTGTTTCCACCCTGTCCCCACCCTGTATCACCTTGTCTCCACCCTGTATCACCCTGTCCCCACCCTGTCCCCACCCTGTTTCCACCCTGTCCCCACCCTGTCCCCACCCTGTCGCCACCCTGTATCACCCTGTCCCCACCCTGTTTCCACCCTGTCCCCACCCTGTCTCCACCCTGTCCCCACCCTGTCGCCACCCTGTCCCCACCCTGTCTCCACCCTGTCCCCACCCTGTCTCCACCCTGTCCCCACCCTGTCTCCACCCTGTCCCCACCCTGTCTCCACCCTGTCCCCACCCTGTCTCCACCCTGTATCACCCTGTATCACCCTGTCTCCACCCTGTCCGCACCCTGTACCACCCTGTCCGCACCCTGTATCACCCTGTCTCCACCCTGTCTCCACCCTGTACCAACCTGTCCCCACCCTGTATCACCCTGTCTTCACCCTGTCTTCACCCTGTCTCCACCCTGTCTCCACCCTGTCTCCACCCTGTCCCCACCCTGTATCACCCTGTCCCCACCCTGTCTCCACCCTGTATCACTGTCTCCACCCTGTCCCCACCCTGTCTCCACCGTCCCCACCCTGTCTCCACCCTGTCCCCACCCTGTATCACCCTGTCTCCACCCTGTATCACCGTCTCCACCCTGCCCTGCCCTCTTCTCCTCTGCCCTCCTCTCCTCTCCTCTCTTCTGCCCTCCTCTCCTCTGCCCTCCTCTCCTCTCTTCTGCCCTCCTCTCCTCTGCCCTCTCCTCTCCTCTACTCTGCCCTCCTCTCCTCTTCCCTCCTCTCCTCTGCCCTTCCCTCCTCTCCTCTGCCCTCCTCTCTTCTGCCCTCCTCTCCTCTCCTTTGCCCTCCTCACCTCTGCCCTGCCCTCCTCCCCTCTCCTCTCCCCTGCCCTCCTCTCCTCTGCCCTGCCCTCCTCTGCCCTCCTCTCCTCCCCTCTGCTCTCACCTGTTCTGGTCACTCATCTCTTCTGAAGAGGCTCCTCTTGTGTCCTCAGTTCTGCTCTGCTCCATCGCTTTGTTATTCAGTGATGGGGAAATGAGGAAGTAGTGGTTTTTCACACTCTGAGGTCCAAGCAGGTCTCCTTTCTCATGAGAGAGCAACACAGAGATGTTCTTGGCTGACCCTCTAAGTCTACACTTAAACCATCTGCTTTGATGGCTTATAAGACTGCTAACAGCTAGCAAAACAACTAGAGCAGTCATGCTCCTTATAAGACTGCTAACAGCTAGCAAAACAACTAGAGCAGTCATGCTCCTTGTGAACGCAGGGCCTGTCCGTCACGTGTTTAACATGTAACTACTATTGTAACTACTATTCCCCGGGTTGTTGCTGTAAATGAGGATGTGTTCTCAGTCAACTTACCTGGTAAAAGAAGGGTTAAATAGATCACATATAAGGACCACAAACATAGGCATCTGCTGTCATTGGAATAACTAAGTTCAGGATGTGTCCCCTGTGTGGACTGGCTATAGGTTACTAGCTGCAGGGTGGACTGGTTATAGGTTTTTAACTGCAGGGTGGACTGGTTATAGGTTACTAGCTGCAGGCTGCAGGGTGGACTGGTTATAGGTTGCTAACTGCAGGGTGGACTGGTTATAGGTTACTAGCTGCAGGGTGGACTGGTTATAGGTTACTAGCTGCAGGGTGGACTGGTTATAGGTTACTAGCTGCAGGGTGGACTGGTTATAGGTTGCTAGCTGCAGGGTGGACTGGTTATAGGTTGCTAGCTGCAGGGTGGACTGGTTATAGGTTACTAGCTGCAGGGTGGACTGGTTATAGGTTGCTAGCTGCAGGGTAGACTGGTTATAGGTTACTAGCTGCAGGCTGCAGGGTGGACTGGTTATAGGTTACTAGCTGCAGGCTGCAGGGTGGACTGGTTATAGGTTACTAGCTGCAGGCTGCAGGGTGGACTGGTTATAGGTTACTAGCTGCAGGCTGCAGGGTGGACTGGTTATAGGTTGCTAGCTGCAGGGTGGACTGGTTATAGGTTACTAGCTGCAGGGTGGACTGTTTATAGGTTGCTAGCTGCAGGGTGGACTGGTTATAGGTTACTAGCTGCAGGGTAGACTGGTTATAGGTTACTAGCTGCAGGGTGGACTGGTTATAGGTTTCTAGCTGCAGGGTGGACTGGTTATAGGTTGCTAGCTGCAGGGTGGACTGGTTATAGGTTACTAGCTGCAGGGTGGACTGGTTATAGGTTACTAGCTGCAGGGTGGACTGGTTATAGGTTACTAGCTGCAGGCTGCAGGGTGGACTGGTTATAGGTTACTAGCTGCAGGCTGCAGGGTAGACTGGTTATAGGTTACTAGCTGCAGGCTGCAGGGTGGACTGGTTATAGGTTACTAGCTGCAGGCTGCAGGGTAGACTGGTTATAGGTTACTAGCTGCAGGGTGGACTGGTTATAGGTTACTAGCTGCAGGGTGGACTGGTTATAGGTTACTAGCTGCAGGGTGGACTGGTTATAGGTTACTAGCTGCAGGGTGGACTGGTTATAGGTTACTAGCTGCAGGCTGCAGGGTGGACTGGTTATAGGTTACTAGCTGCAGGGTGGACTGGTTATAGGTTACTAGCTGTAGGCTGCAGGGTGGACTGGTTATAGGTTACTAGCTGCAGGGTGGACTGGTTATAGGTTACTAGCTGCAGGGTGGACTGGTTATAGGTTACTAGCTGCAGGCTGCAGGGTGGACTGGTTATAGGTTGCTAGCTGCAGGGTGGACTGGTTATAGGTTACTAGCTGCAGGGTGGACTGGTTATAGGTTACTAGCTGCAGGCTGCAGGGTGGACTGGTTATAGGTTGCTAGCTGCAGGGTGGACTGGTTATAGGTTACTAGCTGCATGGGTGGACTGGTTATAGGTTACTAGCTGCAGGGTGGACTGGTTATAGGTTACTAGCTGCAGGGTGGACTGGTTATAGGTTACTAGCTGCAGGGTGGACTGGTTATAGGTTACTAGCTGCAGGGTGGACTGGTTATAGGTTACTAGCTGCAGGGTGGACTGGTTATAGGTTACTAGCTGCAGGCTGCAGGGTGGACTGGTTATAGGTTACTAGCTGCAGGGTGGACTGGTTATAGGTTACTAGCTGCAGGGTGGACTGGTTATAGGTTACTAGCTGCAGGGTGGACTGGTTATAGGTTACTAGCTGCAGGGTGGACTGGTTATAGGTTACTAGCTGCAGGGTGGACTGGTTATAGGTTGCTAGCTGCAGGGTGGACTGGTTATAGGTTACTAGCTGCATGGGTGGACTGGTTATAGGTTGCTAGCTGCAGGGTGGACTGGTTATGGGTTACTAGCTGTAGGGTGGACTGGTTATAGGTTACTAGCTGTAGGCTGCAGGGTGGACTGGTTATAGGTTACTAGCTGTAGGCTGCAGGGTGGACTGGTTATAGGTTGCTAGCTGCAGGGTGGACTGGTTATAGGTTGCTAGCTGCAGGGTGGACTGGTTATAGGTTGCTAGCTGCAGGGTGGACTGGTTATAGGTTACTAGCTGCAGGGTGGACTGGTTATAGGTTACTAGCTGCAGGGTGGACTGGTTATAGGTTGCTAGCTGCAGGGTGGACTGGTTATAGGTTACTAGCTGCAGGGTGGACTGGTTATAGGTTACTAGCTGCAGGCTGCAGGGTGGACTGGTTATAGGTTACTAGCTGTAGGCTGCAGGGTGGACTGGTTATAGGTTACTAGCTGCAGGGTGGACTGGTTATAGGTTACTAGCTGCAGGGTGGACTGGTTATAGGTTACTAGCTGTAGGCTGCAGGGTGGACTGGTTATAGGTTACTAGCTGCAGGGTGGACTGGTTATGGGTTACTAGCTGTAGGGTGGACTGGTTATAGGTTACTAGCTGCAGGCTGCAGGGTGGACTGGGACAGATGTGGATGTAAGATAGTGGAGTGGATCCTGTGTAGATGGACGTACTGCTAACTGGACCCCATCTGCTCTGCTCAGAGTAGACTGGAAGCCCCCTGCCCACCACACACACTCTCACTCACTCACTCACTCACTCACTCACTCACTCACTCACTCACTCACTCACACACACACACACCAACAACAACTGCTATTAGACTAGTAACATGCTGCCCAGGGGGATTTAGGGGGATTCATTTGTGAGGATTTTTCCAGCTGTTTGTCTGCACATTTAACGGCAAAACTGTACAGACAGACAGACAGACAGACAGACAGACAGACAGACAGACAGACAGACAGACAGACAGACAGACAGACAGACAGACAGACAGACAGACAGACAGACAGACAGACAGACAGACAGACAGACAGACAGACAGACAGACAGACAGACAGACAGACAGACAGACAGACAGACAGACAGACAGACAGACAGACAGACAGACAGACAGACAGACAGACAGACAGACAGACAGACAGACAGACAGACAGACAGACAGACAGACAGACAGACAGACAGACAGACAGACAGACAGACAGACAGACAGACAGACAGACAGACAGACAGACAGACAGACAGACAGACAGACAGACAGACAGAGAGAGAGAGGCAAGCTGAGACATGAGTCATGACTCTGGGGTAAATATGTACCGTGTTCTTTTGCTACTGCTGGCTGTCAAGTTGATCTACCTGAAACACAGGACAGAACAGAGCAGGCAGTCTGCAGAACCCATTAAATATGCTTTTATTTGACATAGATGATAGGTTCTATTCAGAGTTTTTAGAGATGCATGAGGTGTGGCGGTTGGGGGCATAGGGAGAGAGAGAATCAGGATGAGTTGACAGGATGTACTGACATGTTGACACAGCAGGGAGAGAGAATCAAGCTGAGTTGACAGGATGTACAGACATGTTGACACAGCAGGGAGGTGGAATCAGGATAAGTTGACAGGATGTACAGACATGTTGACACAGCAGGGAGGGGGAATCAGGATGAGTTGACAGGATGTACAGACATGTTGACACAGCAGGGAGGAAGAATCAGGATGAGTTGACAGGATGTGCAGACATGTTGACACAGCAGGGAGGGAGAATCAGGCTGAGTTGACAGGATGTACAGACATGTTGACACAGCAGGGAGGGAGAATCAGGCTGAGTTGACAGGATGTACAGACATGTTGACACAGCAGGGAGGTGGAATCAGGCTGAGTTGACAGGGTGTACAGACATGTTGACACAGCAGGGAGGGAGAATCAGGCTGAGTTGACAGGATGTACAGACATGTTGACACAGCAGGGAGGTGGAATCAGGCTGAGTTGACAGGATGTACAGACATGTTGACACAGCAGGGAGGTGGAATCAGGCTGAGTTGACAAGGTGTACAGACATGTTGACACAGCAGGGAGGGAGAATCAGGATGAGTTGACAGGATGCACAGACATGTTGACACAGCAGGGAGGGAGAATCAGGCTGAGTTGACAGGATGTACAGACATGTTGACACAGCAGGGGCGATGTGTATCTAGGTTCTGTAATTTTCTTCGGCCAGTGAAAGTAGTCACGATAACACAGGTATTATCTAACATATCTGGCGTCGTTAAGAACAAATGAAAAAGCCAAAGCCGATGCAGGGACAGAATGAGACGTCTGACAGAGTAGGAACCATTGTTTAGGTTTACTCTCCACCACAGTCCCAGGTGGACAATATAAACAGTTTAAAATACACAATAAATAATATATATTTTGTCACTGTTGCCTCCCACTCCTTTTCACAGTAGTGCTCCTCTCCTGTGCTGTTTGGACAGATTCTAATCCGCTCAGCGCGGAACTTTCTGTGCCTTTCTGTTCCTTTCTGTTGATCTGCAGTGTTTACATGGCCAGTATCTATCTGCCTCCTGTGTCTGCCTCCTGTGTCTGCCCCCTGTGTCTGCCACTGTCTGCCCCCTGTGTCTGCCTCCTGTGTCTGCCCCCTGTGTCTGCCTCCTGTGTCTGCCTCCTGTGTCTGCCTCCTGTGTCTGCCCCCTGTGTCTGCCCTCTGTGTCTGCCTCCTGTGTCTGCCTCCTGTGTCTGCCTCCTGTGTCTGCCCCCTGTGTCTGCCCCCTGTGTCTGCCCCCTGTGTCTGCCCCCTGTGTCTGCCCCCTGTGTCTGCCCCCTGTGTCTGCCTCCTGTGTCTGTCCCCTGTGTCCGCCCCCTGTGTCTGCCTCCTGTGTCTGCCTCCTGTGTCTGTCCCCTGTGTCTGTCCCCTGTGTCTGTCCCCTGTGCCTGTCCCCTGTGTCTGCCCCCTGTGTCTGCCCCCTGTGTCTGCCCCCTGTGTCTGCCACTATGTCTGCCCCCTGTGTCTGCCCCCTGTGTCTGCCCCCTGTGTCTGTCCCCTGTGTCTGCCCCCTGTGTCTGTCCCCTGTGTCTGCCACTATGTCTGCCACCGTCCATTTTTAGAGTGCATGGCTCTGCTACCACAGCTGGGACTGTGTAAAGATGACATGTTGTTAGATGTTTTTAAAGTGTGTTTATAGCGTGTTTATAGCTTGTTTACAGCATGTTTATAGCGTGTTAGTGTAGAGCTCTGCATGACTGCTCCATGATCTGAATGTCCCAAGACAAGAGTGTTTGTATGTTTGTACATCTCTTATGGTGTCAAAAGGACATGTTTTCATTGGAAGCTCTTTATATTCGTATCGGCAGACTGAACAGCTTTGGTTCCTCAAATGATTGCCTCACCTGGTTCAGCAACTATTTCTCTGATAGAGTTCAGGGTGTCAAATCGGAGGGCCTGTTGTCCGGACCTCTGTCAGTCTCTATGGGGGTGCCACAGGGTTCAATTCTCGGGCCGACTCTCTTCTCTGTATAGATCAATGATGTCGCTCTTGCTGCTGGTGATTCTCTGATCCACCTCTACGCAGACGACACCATTCTGTATACTTCTGGCCCTTCTTTGGACAATAACCTCCAGTTGAGCTTCAATGGCATACAACTCTCCTTCCGCGGCCTCCAACTGCTCTTAAATGCAAGTAAAACTAAATGCATGCTCTTCGCTGCCCACACCTGCCCGCCAGACTAGCATCACTACTCTGGACGGTTCTGACTTAGAATATGTGGACTCCAAATACCTGGGTGTCTGGTTAGACTGTAAAATCTCCTTCCAGACTCACATTAAGCATCTCCAATCCAAAATTAAATCTAGAATCAGCTTCATATTTCGAAACAAAGCATCCATCACTCATGCTGCCAAACATACCCTCGTAAAACTGACCATCCTCCCAATCCTCGACTTCGGTGATGTCATTTACAAAATAGCCTCCAACACTCTACTCAACAAATTGGATGCAGTCTATCACAGTGCCATCCGTTTTGTCACCAAAGCCTCATACACTACCCACCATTGTGACCTGTGCGCTCTCGTTGGCTGGCCCTCGCTTCATACTTGTTGCCAAACCCACTGGCTCCAGGTCATCTACAAGTCTCTGCTAGGTAAAGTCCCCCCTTATCTCAGCTAGCTGGTCACCATAGCAGCACCCACCCGTAGCACGCGCTGCAGCAGGTATATTTCACTGGTCACTCCCAAATCCAATTCCTCCTTTGGCCGCCTTTCCTTCCAGTTCTCTGCTACCAATGACTGGAACAAACTTCAAAAATCACTGAAGCTGGAGACTCATATCTCCCTCACTAGCTTTAAGCACCAGCTGTCAGAGCAGCTCACAGACCACTGCACCTGTACATAGCCCATCTGTAAATAGCCCATCCAACTACCTCATCCCCATACTGTGTTTATTTATATATATTTCTCCTTTCCACCCCAGTATCTCTACTTTGCACACTCATCTTCAGCACATCAATCACTCCAGTGTTTAATTGGTATATTGTAATTACTTCGCCTCCATGGCCTATTTATTGCCTTACCTCTCTTATCTCATTTGCACACCCTAGACCTTTTCTACTGTATTATACTAGACCTTGTCTACTGTATTATTGACTGTATGTTTGTTTATTCCATGTGTAACTCTGTGTTGTTGTTTGTGTCGAACTGCTTTGCTTTATCTTGGCCAGGTCACAGTTGTAAATGAGAACTTATTCTCAACTAGTCTACCTGGTTAAATAAAGGTGAAATAAATTAATATGTATATATATATATATATATATATATATACAGGCTGGAAATGGTATATTTGGACACTGATTTGCACCTACATTGGAATGCATTAGCTGGATAGTAAGATGCATGACGTCAGAGCTGACAGTGGTTCTGACCTTTAGCACCGCGGGACATGAAGATGCCCCGCCCCCATCCCTCCTGCTAATTGGGCAATTTTTGCAAATGTTTTGTTGTCTGAGTGGGGGAAATCCTGTAAAAACAAAATGTATATTGAAAGATGAGACATTGAGGATTATAATAAATACTGCTTTGATGTCATACAAGACAGCCAAACAACCTTGAATTTGCACTTTACATTTTCATATCATTTAACTCATGTCATATACAGTGTCAACATTTATGATCACTATGTTTGATGTAGTTACCAGATGACCTGATGTTATACCCTGGGTTGTTCTGAACAGAATGAGTCTTCGTTTGATATACAGTTACCAGATGACATGGTGTTATACCCTGGGTTGTTCTGAACAGAATGAGTCTTCGTTTGATATACAGTTACCAGATGACATGGTGTTATACCCTGGGTTGTTCTGAACAGAATGAGTCTTCGTTTGATATACAGTTACCAGATGACATGGTGTTATACCCTGGGTTGTTCTGAACAGAATGAGTCTTCGTTTGATATACAGTTACCAGATGACATGGTGTTATACCCTGGGTTGTTCTGAACAGAATGAGTCTTCGTTTGATATACAGTTACCAGATGACATGGTGTTATACCCTGGGTTGTTCTGAACAGAATGAGTCTTCGTTTGATATACAGTTACCAGATGACATGGTGTTATACCCTGGGTTGTTCTGAACAGAATGAGTCTTCGTTTGATATACAGTTACCAGATGACATGGTGTTATACCCTGGGTTGTTCTGAACAGAATGAGTCTTCGTTTGATATACAGTTACCAGATGACATGGTGTTATACCCTGGGTTGTTCTGAACAGAATGAGTCTTCGTTTGATATACAGTTACCAGATGACATGGTGTTATACCCTGGGTTGTTCTGAACAGAATGAGTCTTCGTTTGATATACAGTTACCAGATGACATGGTGTTATACCCTGGGTTGTTCTGAACAGAATGAGTCTTCGTTTGATATACAGTTACCAGATGACCTGGTGTTATACCCTGGGTTGTTCTGAACAGAAGGAGTCTTCATTTGATATACAGTTACCAGATGACATGGTGTTATACCCTGGGTTGTTCTGAACAGAAGGAGTCTTCATTTGATATACAGTTACCAGATGACATGGTGTTATACCCTGGGTTGTTCTGAACAGAAGGAGTCTTCATTTGATATACAGTTACCAGATGACATGGTGTTATACCCTGGGTTGTTCTGAACAGAAGGAGTCTTCATTTGATATACAGTTACCAGATGACATGGTGTTATACCCTGGGTTGTTCTGAACAGAAGGAGTCTTCATTTGATATACAGTTACCAGATGACATGGTGTTATACCCTGGGTTGTTCTGAACAGAAGGAGTCTTCATTTGATATACAGTTACCAGATGACATGGTGTTATACCCTGGGTTGTTCTGAACAGAATGAGTCTTCGTTTGATATACAGTTACCAGATGACATGGTGTTATACCCTGGGTTGTTCTGAACAGAAGGAGTCTTCATTTGATATACAGTTACCAGATGACATGGTGTTATACCCTGGGTTGTTCTGAACAGAAGGAGTCTTCGTTTGATATACAGTTACCAGATGACCTGGTGTTATACCCTGGGTTGTTCTGAACAGAATGAGTCTTCATTTGATATACAGTTACCAGATGACATGGTGTTATACCCTGGGTTGTTCTGAACAGAATGAGTCTTCGTTTGATATACAGTTACCAGATGACATGGTGTTATACCCTGGGTTGTTCTGAACAGAAGGAGTCTTCATTTGATATACAGTTACCAGATGACATGGTGTTATACCCTGGGTTGTTCTGAACAGAATGAGTCTTCGTTTGATATACAGTTACCAGATGACATGGTGTTATACCCTGGGTTGTTCTGAACAGAAGGAGTCTTCATTTGATATACAGTTACCAGATGACATGGTGTTATACCCTGGGTTGTTCTGAACAGAATGAGTCTTCGTTTGATATACAGTTACCAGATGACCTGGTGTTATACCCTGGGTTGTTCTGAACAGAATGAGTCTTCGTTTGATACAATTTGCTGAGGAACACACATCCGATTGCCCTCCTGACTCTCTTCTATACGCATCTGCTTCTCTGAATTGCCTTGTGAAAGCCTAACACTGTAAGATCCTATTTTCTAAACTTAGCTAGTCAAGTTGGCAATACAAAATACCCTTTCAAATGATGCCCACCTAACCAGCGAGTTATAATGGGCCGTTCTGGAATGCGTGAACAAACAACAGTAATTGTGTGATTGCAGGGCTGTGTTCCAAACAAAACAACTTCAAGTGTGCTTGCTCTAGTTCCTCAACGGCACAGCTAGGAGAGCTCAAAACAACACGTTATTGTTGAAGACTCTTTTGAGTCAAAAAAAAAAAAAAGGTGCGTTGAAATGACTTGGGAACTGTGCTAATGTTGGAGTGGTGTAACTGGAGACAACAGTTACACCTCTCACTCAAACCCTTGTCATTTTGTTTTCTTACGTTTGCACCTACCCAACATTTTGTTACAGAATGAATCCGGAGCATTTTCAGATTTCATTTTCAACAAATGTAAAATGCATATAAAATCAACAATGTAATGTTTAGATTCAGTATTGTGTCAAATCAACTGTTTTGTCCTCACCTTTATTTAATAATTTCCCCGTAATCTCCAAACTGTTCCCTTCCCTATCCATTGTATTGCTGGATATTTTACTAAAGCAATTTATGAGATGTACACTAGTAGCCAGACCTCCCAGAACTCTTATTAGAGTTACTGTAGCCGTGAGCTCCCTCAAGTTCTGAGCTCCTGTAAACCACTTGTAACACTCGTAAAGTACGCTTGGCCTCTACGTTTTTGTGGGCTCTCAGAAAATACGTAAAAACAGCTCACCTGAAATGACCTCTCTCTCTCTCTCTCTCTCGCTCTCTCCTCTCTCCTCTCTCCTCTCTCTCCTCTCTCTCTCTCTCTGGGGTGTATGTAGGGTTGCACATTTTGAGGAATAGTCAGAGGGGGAAACTTTCCGTGGGAATATATGGGAATTAATGGAAATATTTGCAAATGAATATTAATACCATTTAAATGTAGATGTTTTTTTGCATTGAATATATTTACCATATCATATGGAGACGGAAACATAAACCTTTTACCTTATCATAAGTAGACATAATTGCAAATGATTAAATCCTTCCAATAGAAATAAAAAAATAACAATTTAGTTATGAATTGAACTTTAATAAAATGAGTTGACTCTTCACATGGGATGATTTCACTGAACAACAAAACAAGGGAATATTGAATGATCCATCGCATCTGTAAAATGTGTTCTACAAACTAAAGCTTTGCTTGTCTTCCTCTCAGGCTTCCATGTCTTCTCCCTGGACCTCCTCAATGTCCACCTCATGAACATCAGACTCTGTGGTCTCATCTTCACCGTCACTTTCCAACCTTGTTGAGGATGGCTCGTTGTCAGGCTCAAAAAGCCAAAAATTTGCCCGGATGGCCAAAAAGATTTCAACCCTTGTATTGGTCAGCCTGTTGTGTTCTTTGGTGTATGTGTTCCCAAACAAGGACCAGTTGCGCTCTGAGGCGGCTGATGTTGGTGGGATTTGGAGGATGATGGAGGCAACAGGGGAAAGAGCCTCAGATTCACAAAGTCCCTTCCACCAGGTGGCTGATGAGATATGTTGGCACGACTGCCATATTGCATCTCCATCCCAAAGCCCTTGCTTGGAAGTGTACTTTGCCAGACTGCCAAGAACCTTGCCCACATCCAGGCCAAGGTGGCGAGACACGGTAGTGATGACACCATAGGCCTTGTTGATCTCTGCACCAGACAGGATGCTCTTGCCAGCATAATTGGGGTCCAACATGTACGCTGCAGTGTGGATGGGCTTCAGGCAGAAGTTTTCATGCTTTTTGATGTATTTCAGAACTGCAGTTTCCTCTGCTTGGAGCAACAGTGATGTGGGCAGGGCAGCATGGACTTCTTCTCTTACATCTGCGAGCAGAGTCTGAACATCAGACAGGATGGCATTGTCTCCCGCAAGCCGTGCAATGGCTACTGCTATAGGTTTCAGGAGTTTCAGGCTGCTTACCACTCTCTCCCAAAATATATCATCCAGGAGGATCTCTTGATGGTGCTGTCCGTATCGGCAGACTGTGATATGGCCATTTCTTGGAGAGACTCCTTCCCCTCCAGGACACCTTCAAACATGATGACAACACCACCCCAACAGGTGTTGCTGGGCACCTTCAATGTGGTGCTCTTATTCTTCTCACTTTGCTTGGTGAGGTAGATTGCTGCTATAACTTGATGACCCTTCACATACCTAACCATTTCCTTGACCCTCTTCTAGAGTGTATCCATTGTTTTCAGTGCCATGATGTCCTTGAGGAGCAGAATCAATACATGAGCAGCCCAGCCAATGGGTGTGATGTGAGGGTAGGACTCCTCCACTTTAGACCAAGCAGCCTCCATGTTCACAGCATTGACTGTCACCAGTGCAAATACCTTCTGTGGTCCAAGGTCATTGGTGACTGCCTTCAGCTCATCTGCAATGTAGAGACCGGTGTCTCTGTTGTCCCTTGTGTCTGTGCTCTTGTAGAATACTGGTTGAGGGGTGGAGATGATGTAGTTAATTATTCCTTGCCCACGAACATTCTACCACCCATCAGAGATGATTGCAATATAGTTTGTTTTCTGCATTCAGACAATGAGTTGATAAAACATGTCTGGTTGGAGGGGTGTATGCTGGGTGAAGAACATTCAGAAATCTCTTCCAACACACATTGCCTGTGAGCATCAGAGGTGAACCAGTTGCATACACAGCTCAAGCAAGTCATTCATCAGCATTTATCTGACCAGGTTCCTCCATTGAGTCAAAAAAAACCTTCTGATTCCAGGATGACCATGCGCTGTTGCTATCAATAAGGTGTCCGATTCATCATTTTCACCCCAAATAGAAGTAGAGGGACTTTTGTGAGAGGTTGCTTGTTGTGAGCGCCGAGGGAACTTTATGCACTTGGCCAGACGATTCTGCATCTTTGTTGCATTCTTCACATGTGATTTGGCACATTATTTGCAAATGTACATGCATGACCCCCTGCTTTGAGGGATTATTAGCCCCCTCCTCCCAGTTTATTGACATTAAATGGTAGATGGCCCTTCTTCTGAAAGTAGAGCTACACCTTCGTCACCCTCACCTGTTAAGTGTCCCCTCCTCCTAACTTCTCATGGGATTCCCATATGCTTCATAATTAGAGGTAAATTAGTCAAAGACAGAAGAGTACATCCCGGACACATTGTTCTGTTAACACATCTCTTAAATAACACTTCCAGATTAACATTACATTGTGGACTAGAGGCTGCTTGCTTATTGCAGCACAGTAGCTCCGATGTTAAACAACTCTTAAATAACACTGCTAGAGTAACATTCATGTGTAGACCTGGAGGGTGTGCTGCTTATTACCTGTTGCAGGCACAAGGCCTCCTGTGTTGTCCTGTGGTGAGAAGCTCTTATTGTTATGCAACTCATCAGCAGCATAAGCTTCGGGTACTGTATGGCTCAATCTCCCTCTCCGTATCTCCCTCCCTCCCTCTCCGTTTCTCCCTCCCTCCTTCTTTCCCTCCCTCCCTCACTATTTTCTCTCTCTCTCCCTCTCTCCATTGCATCCCTGTCTGGCGTTAAGTCTGTTTAAAATAGCAACAAGCTAGGAGGACTGCCAGTACTACAGACCCTGTACAGAGCATGGCCTGGGAGTTGGGGAAGAGAGAGGGCAAAGAGAGAGGGGGAAGAGAGAAGAAGGGTAGGGTAAGAGAGAGGGAGAGTAGGGGAAGAGAGAGGGAGGGAAGAGAGAGGGAGGGAGGAGAGAGGGAGGAAGAGAGAGGGTAGTAGAGGAAGAGAGGGGGGAGTAGGGAAAGAGAGAGGGGGAAGAGGGAGAGAGGGGGAGTAGGGGAACAGGGGGTGAGTAGGGGAAGAGAGAGGGGAGTGCTGGAAGAGAGAGGGGAGTAGGGGAAGAGAGAGGGGGAGTAGGGGAAGAGAAGGAGGGAGTAGGGGAAGAGAGGGGGGGAGTAGGGGAAGAAGAGAGGGGGAGTGCTGGAAGAGAGCGGGGAGTAGGGGAAGAGAGAAGGGGAATAGGGGAAAGAGAGAGAAAACAAAAAGATAATTACTTGACACATTGGAAAGAATTAACAATAAAACAGAGCAAACTAGAATGCTATTTGGCCCTACACAGAGAGTACACAGCGGCGGAATACCTGACCACTGTGACTGACCCAAAATTAAGGAAAGCTTTGACTATGTACAGACTCAGTGAGCATAGCCTTGCTATTGAGAAAGGCTGCCGTAGGCAGACATGGCTCTCAAGAGAAGACAGGCTATGTGCTCACTGCCCACAAAATGAGGTGGAAACTGAGCTGCACTTCCTAACCTCCTGCCCAATGTATGACCATATTAGAGAGACATATTTCCCTCAGATTACACAGATCCACATATCTACTGGGTGAAATTCCACAGTGTGCCATCACAGCGGCAAGATTTGTGACCTGTTGCCACGAGAAAAGGGCAACCAGTGAAGAACAAACACCATTGTAAATACAACCCATATTTATGCTTATTTATTTTATCTTGTGTCCTTTAACCATTTGTACGTTGTTAAAACACTGTATATATATAATATGACATTTGTAATGTCTTTATTGTTTTGAAACTTCTGTATGTGTAATGTTTACTGTTAATTTTTATTGTTTCTCACTTTATATATTCACTTTATACATTATCTACCTCACTTGCTTTGGCAATGTTAACACATGTTTCCCATGCCAATAAAGCCCTTGAATTGAATTGAATTGAATTGAGAGGGGGAGTGCTGGAAGAGAGAGGGGGAGTGCTGGAAGAGAGAGGGGGAGTGATGGAGGAGACAGGGGGAGTAGAGGAAGAGAGAGGGGGAGTAGGGGAAGAGAGAGGGGGAGTAGGGGAAAGAGAGAGGGGGAGTAGGGGAAAGAGAGAGGGGGAGTAGGGGAAAGAGAGAGGGGGAGTAGGGGAAAGAGAGAGGGGGAGTGCTGGAAGAGAGAGGGGGAGTGCTGGAAGAGAGAGGGGGAGTAGGGGAAGAGACCAGCACACTCTCAAAATGGGGTTATGTACACACTAGTTCTTCCAGGCAAGGGTTCTTCACTTACTTTCTTTCTCTCTATGAGTCAAATGGAGACCTTTCTCAACCCTTCTCCTTTTGGCTGAGAGATACCTGCCCAACCCTTCTCCTTTTGGCTCTGAGAGAGACCTGCCCAACCCCTCTCCTTGTGGCTCTGAGAGAGACCTGCCCAACCCCTCTTCTTTTGGCTCTGAGAGAGACCTACCCAACCCCTCTCCTTTTGGCTCTGAGAGAGACCTGCCCAACCCCTCTCCTTTTGGCTCTGAGAGAGACCTGCCCAACCCCTCTCCTTTTGGCTCTGAGAGAGACCTGCCCTAACCTTCTCCTTTTGGCTCTGAGAGAGACCTGCCCAACCCTTCTCCTTTTGGCTCTGAGAGAGATCTGCCCAACCCCTCTCCTTTTGGCTCTGAGAGAGACCTGCCCAACCCCTCTCCTTTTGGCTCAGAGAGACCTGCCCTAACCTTCTTCTGACTCTAATATCAGCACCTACTGTGCTGAGGCCGAACTGGCTTTTCATCCTACTGACTAGGGAGTATGAAACATACAGTTGAAGTCAGAAGTTTACATACACCTTAGCCAAATACATTTAAACTCAGTTTTCTGCAATTCCTGACATTTAATCCTAGTAAAAATGCCCTGTCTAAGGTCAGTTAGGATCACCACTTTATTTTAAGAATGTGAAATGTCAGAATAATAGTAGAGAGCATGATTTATTTTATTTTATTTCTTTCATCACATTCCCAGTGGGTCAGAAGTGTACATGGTAGCATTGCCTTTAAATTGTTTAATTTGGGTCAAACGTTTCAGATAGCCTTCCACAAGCTTCCCACAATTAATTGGGTGAATTTTGGCCCATTCCTCCTGACAGAGCTGGTGTAACTGAGTCAGGTTTGTAGGCCTCCTTGCTCGCACACGCTTTTTCAGTTCTGCCCACACATTTTCTGTACGACTGAGGTCAGGGCTTTGTGATGGCCACTCAAGTACCTTGACTTTGTTGTCCTTACGCCATTTTGCCACAACTTTGGAAATATGCTTTGTGTCATTGTCCATTTGGAAGAGCCATTTGCGACCAAGCTTTAACTTCCTGACTGATGTCTTGAGATGTTGCTTCAATATATCCACGTAATTTTCCTACCTCAAGATGCCATCTATTTTGTGAAGTGCACCAGTCCCTCCTGCAGCAAAGCACCCCCACAACATGATGCTGCCACCACCGTGCTTCACAGTTGGGATGTTGTTCTTCGGTTTGCAAGCATCCCCCTTTTTCCTCCAAACATAACGATGGTCATTATGGCCAAACAGTTATGTTTTTGTTTCATTGGACCAGAGGACATTTCTCCAAAAAGTACGCTCTTTGTCCCCATGTGCAGTTGCAAAGCGTAGTCTGGCTTTTTTATGGCAGTTTTGGAGCAGTGGCTTCTTCCTTGCTGAGCGGCCTTTCAGGTTATGTTGATATAGGACTCGTTTTACTGTGGATATAGATACTTTTGGACCTGTTTCCTCCAGCATCTTCACAAGGTCCTATGCTGCTGTTCTGGGATTGATTTGCACTTTTCGCATCAAATTACGTTCATCTCTATGACACAGAACGCGTCTCCTTCCTGAGCGGTATGACGGCTGCGTGGTCCCATGGCGTTTATACTTGCGTACTATTGTTTGTAGAGATGAACGTGGTACCTTCAGGCGTTTGTAAATTGCTCCCAATGGTGAACCAGACTTGTGGAGGTCTACAAAAAAAAAATTCTGAGGTCTTGGCTGATTTCTTTTGATTTTCCCATGATGTCAAGCAAAGAGGCACTGAGTTTGAAGGTAGGCCTTGAAATACATCCACAAGTACACCTCCAATTGACTCAAATGATGTCAATTAGCCTATCAGAAGCTTTAAAAGCCATTATATAATTTTCTGGAATTTTCCAAGCTGTTTAAAGGCACAGTCAACTTAGTGTATGTAAACTTCTGACCCACTGGAATTGTGATGCAGTGAATTATAAGTGAAATAATCTGTCTGTAAACAATTGTTGAAAAAATTACTTGTGTCATGCACAAAGTAGATGTCCTAACCGACTTGCCAAAACTGTAGTTTGTTACCAAGAAATGTGTGGAGTTGTTGAAAAACAAGTTTTAATGACTCCAACCTAAGTGTATGTAAACTTCCGACTTCAACTGTATACTTTTCACTAGTCAAACATCCCTCAAACATCGTTAGTGATTCAGGGGACATTTTGTGTTCTAAAGTTTGGCATTGGTAGATGGCGCCCATGTGACAATACAATCTGGCTAAACGTTCAACTGATTGTGATTAGAAGGAGGAATGTACACTGAACAAAAATATAAACACAACATGTAAAGTGTTGGTCCCATGTTTCATGAGCTGAAAAGATCCCAGAAATGTTCTAGACGCACAAAAAGCTTATTTCTCTCAAATTTGGTGCACAAATTTCTGTCCATCCCTGTTAGTGAGCATTTCTCGTTTGCCAAGATAATTAATCCACCTGACAGGTGTGTCATATCAAGAGGCTTGATCATTACACAGGTGCACCTTGTGCTGGGGACAATAAAAGCCCACTCTAAAATGTGCAGTTTTGTCACACAACACAATGCCACAGAGGTATCAAGTGTCTCAAGATACATTTGTCATGCTGGAATGTCCAACATAGCTGTTGCCAGAGCTTTGAATGTTAATTTCTCTACCATAAGCTGACTCCAACATCGTTTTAGAGAATGTGGCACTACGTCCAACCGGCCTCGCAACATAGTGGAATGTGTCCTTCTACAACCCATTCCACGATCTGTACTGTACTCCTCTATCGCCATGTGTTTCTCCTCCTCTCCTCTCTGGGTGGTAGGAGGCTACCGGAAGGGCACCAGGAGGACAGGGTACCCAGCCTAGGCCTCAGCTTCGGGGGCCTTGTTACATAATCAGCCCTGCATCATCCTCTGGAGATTCTCTGGCGCCTTGGAACACACATGGCACCCCTTGAGAGACAGGTATTTTTCTCCTAATAATGACGTTCGCCCTAAAACGGTTCCTAGTGGGTTTCCAAGCATGCTGCCACGGTCCTGTAATTCACAGTAATCTGCTCCAATCCAATTACAAATAATTACTAGGGATTAACTCAAGATTCTCATTTACTATGCCAAGGGAAAGGCAGGGTTGAAATGCCACCTACAGCAGGTTGATACAGCAGGCTGATACAGCAGCGTGAAACCCTGTGCAGACTCCCCCTGTGCAGACTCCCCCTGTGCAGACTCCCCCTGTGCAGACTCCCCCTGTGCAGACTCCTCCTGTGCAGACTCCCCCTGTGCAGACTCCCCCTGTGCAGACTCCCCCTGTGCAGACCCCAAAGGTACAGACTCCCCCTGTACAGACTCCCCCTGTACAGACTCCCCCTGTACAGACTCCCCCTGTGCAGACCCCCCCTGTACAGATTTACCCTATGCAGACTTCCCCTGTACAGACTCTCCCTCCACCACCCCACCCTAACCTCCCTCAGAGTGGAGATCAGGTTACTCTCTATCCATCTCTATAGCGCTCAGACTCTGGAGATCTGGAGGGGATGACCTTAGAATCACTGGAGGAAGAGAGCGGTAGAGAGAGGTAGAGAGAGAGAGAGAGAGGTAGAGAGAGAGAGAGAGGTAGAGAGAGGTAGAGAGAGAGGTAGAGAGATAGGTAGAGAGAGGTAGAGAGAGGTAGAGAGAGAGGTAGAGAGAGAGGTAGAGAGAGAGGTAGAGAGAGAGGTAGAGAGAGAGGTAGAGAGAGAGAGGTAGAGAGAGAGAGGTAGAGAGAGAGAGGTAGAGAGAGAGAGGTAGAGAGAGGTAGAGGTAGAGAGAGAGGTAGAGAGAGAGGTAGAGAGAGAGGTAGAGAGAGAGGTAGAGAGAGAGGTAGAGAGAGAGGTAGAGAGAGGTAGAGAGAGAGGTAGAGATAGAGGTAGAGAGAGAGGTAGAGAGAGAGAGGTAGAGAGAGAGAGGTAGAGAGAGAGAGGTAGAGAGAGAGAGGTACAGAGAGAGAGGTACAGAGAGAGAGGTAGAGAGAGAGAGGTAGAGAGAGAGAGGTAGAGAGAGAGAGGTAGAGAGAGAGAGGTAGAGAGAGGTAGAGAGAGAGGTAGAGAGAGAGGTAGAGAGAGAGGTAGAGAGAGAGAGAGAGAAAGAAACCCTGGTGCAGCATCCTGCCAGCCTCCTCATCCCTGTCCAGCTAACCCCAGACACTCCTAGGAACCACTGCCGTATAGGTGTGTCATCACTACAGGTGTGTGTGTGAGAGAGAGAGAGAAAGAGAGACCGTTGAAAGGGCAGCATCACAACACAAGAGATGCTGAAGATCATGTACAGTGTTTTTGATGTTGCTTTGTAGGATATGTTCAGTTTAGAAACGGTTTACTAGTGGGACTATATTCTAATCTTCAGTTTAGATATGGTTTACTAGTGGGACTATATTCTAATCTTCAGTTTAGATACGGTTTACTGGTGGGACTATATTCTAATCTTCAGTTTAGATACGGTTTACTGGTGGGACTATATTCTAATCTTCAGTTTAGATACGGTTTACTGGTGGGACTATATTCTAATCTTCAGTTTAGATACGGTTTACTGGTGGGACTATATTCTAATCTTCAGTTTAGATACGGTTTACTGGTGGGACTATATTCTAATCTTCAGTTTAGATACGGTTTACTGGTGGGACTATATTCTAATCTTCAGTTTAGATACGGTTTACTGGTGGGACTATATTCTAATCTTCAGTTTAGATATGGTTTACTGGTGGGACCTGGCAGTGTTATCCTGGCACCACACTGCCAGGTCTCTGACCTCCTCCCTATAGGCTGTCTCATCGTCGTCGGTGATCAGGCCTACCAACGTCTTGTTGTCAGCGAATTTAATGATGGTGTGGGAGTCGTGCTTGGCAATGCAGTCGTGGGTGAACAGGGAGTACAGGGGACAAAGCACGCAACGCTGAGGGGCCCCTGTGTTGAAGGTCAGCGTGTGTGTGTGTGTGTCTGCATGTGTCTGCGTGCGTGCGTGCGTGCGTCTACCGCGTAACACCACTGGGTCATGAGCTGATAAATTTCACACACCTGCCGGCTGGTCCTGCATAGCAACCGTCGCCTGGGCCACAAACACAAGCAGTTATTTCTGTAATAACAGCTTCTATTCCGCTGGTCTGTGTGCTCGTCTCTGTGTGCTCGTCTCTGTGCGCTCGTCTCTGTGCGCTCGTCTCCGTGCGCTCGTCTCCGTGCGCTCGTCTCTGTGTGCATTCGTGCATGTATGTAAGTAACATATGGAGTTATGAGATGTATGTAAGAGTGTGTGGTCTACTTTGTCTACTTTGTCAAGTGTATGGCATGCTGTGGCACTTCACACAGTCTGTCAATACCAGTGTCACCCCTTTGGATGACCCTTCTATCAATCGTGGGAACACACTGCTTTACCATAGTGATCTGAAGGACTGAAGGAAAGCAAGCTCAGGCAGTAACCACGACGATCTGAGAAATGCAGTCTTGTGTTTGTTAGATTATTCCTCGCATGATTTTTGAGGCCCTAGTCGAGCCTGTTCTTCTATAGATAGACAGCTGGTCTATATTTCACAGAGTCTATCACTACCCCCCCCCCCCCCCCCTCCCTTACCCAGAACTCCTCATTTCAACTGGAAGGGTTTCCCTCCCAGAACCCAGTGAATCGGTACCGTGATGGGCTGAGATGGGACCTTGGTGCCATCCCCAGGTTTAGTCCTGAAAACAACAGATGGCTTTGTTTTCAGGGCTGCAGTGCAGTTGGTGCTTGGTTTCACTGTGGATCTGGTAGAGTTATGAAGACACCCTGAATGCAGTCTGCCTGCCTGCCTGCCTGCCTGCCTGCCTGTGTCTGCCTCTCTGACTGTCTGCCTGTCTGCCTGTCTGTCTGCCTCTCTGACTGTCTGCCTGTCTGTCTGCCTGCCTGTCGGTCGGTCGACCTCTCTGGTTGTCTCTCTGTGTTTCAAGTGTTAATGTCACATGCACAAGTACAGCGAAATGCCTTTCTTGCAAACTCAAAACCCAACCATAAACTAATCAAAAACAATATATTACTAGAAAATACACAAGGAGAAATAAGAACACAATAAAGTAAGTAAGCATACTTTATACATGAAATATTTACAACGTCAGTTTACAATGTACAGGGATACTGGAGTGATGGAGGTAGATATATAGAGGGGTGAGGTGACTATATACAGGGTCAGTACCATATTAACAATGTGCAGGGATACTGGAGTGATGGAGGTAGATGTGTATAGGGGTAAGGTGACTATATACAGGGTCAGTACCATATTAACAATGTGCAGGGATACTGGAGTGATGGAGGTAGATATGTAGAGGGTTAAGGTGACTATATACAGGGTCAGTACCATATTAACAATGTGCAGGGATACTGGAGTGATGGAGGTAGATATGTAGAGGGGTAAGGTGACTATATACAGGGTCAGTACCATATTAACAATGTGCAGGGATACTGGAGTGATGGAGGTAGATATGTAGAGGGGTAAGGTGACTATATACAGGGTCAGTACCATATTAACAATGTACAGGGATACTGGAGTGATGGAGGTAGATATGTAGAGGGGGAAGGTGACTATATACAGGGTCAGTACCATATTAACAATGTACAGGGATACTGGAGTGATGGAGGTAGATATGTAGAGGGGGAAGGTGACTATATACAGGGTCAGTACCATATTAACAATGTACAGGGATACTGGAGTGATGGAGGTAGATATGTAGAGGGGGAAGGTGACTATATACAGGGTCAGTACCATATTAACAATGTGCAGGGATACTGGAGTGATGGAGGTAGATATGTAGAGGGTTAAGGTGACTATATACAGGGTCAGTACCATATTAACAATGTGCAGGGATACTGGAGTGATGGAGGTAGATATGTAGAGGGTTAAGGTGACTATATACAGGGTCAGTACCATATTAACAATGTGCAGGGATACTGGAGTGATGGAGGTAGATATGTAGAGGGTTAAGGTGACTATATACAGGGTCAGTACCATATTAACAATGTACAGGGATACTGGAGTGATGGAGGTAGATATGTATAGGGGGAAGGTGACTATATACAGGAAATAAGATAAACAGAGTAGCAGCAGCTTGTATGTGAGTGAGTGTGCGGGTGTGTAGAGACAGTATAAATATATGTGAATATAATGTTGGAGTGACGGAGTAGGTGTTTGTGTGTTAGTTGGAGTGACTGTGTGTGAGTGTTTAGGGCCCTGTGAGTGGGTATAGAGACAGTATAAATATATGTGAATATATAATGTTGGAGTGACTGTGTGTGTGTGTTAGTTGGAGTGACTGTGTGTGAGTGTGTAGGGCCCTGTGAGTGGGTATAGAGAGTATAAATATATGTGAATAAAAGGTAAAACAAGGTGAACACAGTGTTTTGTTAGCTCAGTCCTATTGCCTGGGGGGTAGAAGCTGTTCAAGAGCCTGTTAGACTTGATGTACCGGTACCTCCTGCCGTGAGGCAGCAGAGAAAATAGTCTATGGCTTGGGTGGTTTGTGTCTTTGATGATTTTCAAAATAACTGTAGAATGAGGAGGAAGAGTCAAGCCCAGCTAACTGGCCCCTTCAAGATAACACACCACATCAATCCTGTCACCTACCGTCTCCAGGTGTCCCGCCCTTACCA
>NC_048579.1:8160065-8245065 GCF_013265735.2 Oncorhynchus mykiss | reverse complement strand
TACCCAACATGTCCTACATATTAATAACATTACCCAACATGCCCTACATATTAATAACATTACCCAACCTGTCCTACATGTTCATAACATTACCCAACCTGTCCTACATATTAATAACATTACCCAACCTGTCCTACTTATTAATAACATTACCCAACCTGTCCTACATATTCATAAAATTACCCAACCTGTCCTACATATTCATAACATTACCCAACCTGTCCTACATATTAATAACATTACCCAACCTGTCCTACATATTAATAACATTACCCAACCTGTCCTACATATTAATAACATTACCCAACCTGTCCTACATATTCATCCGCTGCAGTAAGATTGCAAGGCATTTACTGGTGATGCAATGCAACAATACTTTAGAAAAACTAGATGATTACTTCTTGCATTTCTTATCAATTCAGAAAATATGTTTACGAGAAAATACATTATGATTCCTTTCTGTTTTTCAATGACATTCAATTCAGAAATGAAAAAGCTTTAAGTTGGTTCCAAATGGGCAAATTGACCACATGTCAGAGACCACTATGATGTCAGAGAACCACTATGATGTCAGAGACCACTATGATGTCAGAGAACCACTATGATGTCAGAGACCACTATGATGTCAGAGAACCACTATGGTGTCAGAGACCACTATGATGACACACAAAATGTGTTTGATGGATCCTTTTTGTCTTCTTCGAATGCCTCTTAAGGGGAAAGTAATCAAAAAAAAGTAATCAGATTACATTACTGAGTTTGGGTAAACCCAAAGTTACATTACAGATTAAAATGTTGGACAGTAATGGATTACATTTGGAAAGTATCCTTAATAAAAAACACAGAATGTGACACAATGTACTGACACAGTATATGTAGTTTAGTGATGTATGCTAGTATGTAGGTGTACATGATGACATCTATTTTGTGAAGTTTACCAGTCCCTCCTGCAGCAAAGCACCCCCACAACATGATGCTGCCACCCCTGTGCTTCACGGTTGGGATGGTGTTCTTCCTTTTTCCTCCAAACATAACGATGGTCATTATGGCCAAACAGTTCTATTTTTGTTTCATCAGACCACAAAAAGTATGATCTTTGTCCCCATGTGCAGTTGCAAACCGTAGTCTGGCTTTTTTATGGCGCTTTTGGAGCAGTGGCTTCTTCCTTGCTGAGCGGCCCTTCAGGTTATGTTGATTATAGGACTCGTTTTACTGTGGTATAGATACTTTCGTACCCTTTTCCTTCGACATCTTCACATGGTTCTTTGCTGTTATTCTGGGATTGATTTGCTCTTTTCACTAGTATTTAGATGTGTAACTTAGTGATGTACACTAGTAGGTACACTACCGATCTAAAGTTTGGGGTCACTTGGACATTTCCTTGTTTTTGAAAGAAAATCATTTTTCCCCATTAAAATAACATAAAATTGATCCTAAATAAAGTGTAGACATATATATATATATATATATATATATATATATATATATATATATATATTTAATGTTTATTTAACTAGGCAAGTCAGTTAAGAATAAATTATTATTTACAATGACAGCCTAGGGACAGTGGGTTAACTGCTTTGGTCAGGGGCAAAGCAGTTAAGCTCGGGGATACAATCTAGCAACCTTTCGGTTACTGGCCCAAATCTGTAACCACTAGGCATAGTGGAAAAGAAAAAGCCAGACTGGCCCATTATAAGAAAAATATTATGATGGGCAAAAGAACAAAGACACTGGACAGAGGAACTCTGCCTCGAAGGCCAGCATCCCGGAGTCGCCTCTTCACTGTTGACGTTGAGGCTGGACAGAGGAACTCTGCCTAGAAGGCCAGCATCCCGGAGTCGCCTCTTCACTGTTGACGTTGAGGCTGGTGTTTTGCGGGTACTATTTAATGAAGCTGCCAGTGGAGGACTTGTGAGGCATCTGTTTCTCAAACTAGACACTCTAATGTACTTGTCATCTTGCTCAGGGGCCTCCCACTACTCTTTCTATTCTGGTTAGAGCCAGTTTGCACTGTTCTGTGAAGGGAGTAGTACAGCGTTGTATGAGATCTTCAGTTTCTTGGCAATTTCTCGCATGGAATAGCCTATATTTCTCAGAACAAGAATAGACTGACGAGTTTCAGAAGAAAGTGTTCTGTTTCTGGCCAATTTGAGCCTGTAAATCAAACCTACAAATGCTGATGCTCCAGATACTCAACTAGACTAAAGTAGGCCAGTTGTATTGCTTCTTTAATCAGGAGAGAGAGATTAATTAACAGTTTTCAGATGTGCTAACATAATTGCAAAAGGGTTTTTTAATGATGAATTAGCCTTTTAAAATGATAATCTTGTATTAGCTAACACAACATGCCATTGGAACACAGGAGTGATGGTTGCTGATAATGGGCCTCTCTCTGTACGCCTATATAGATATTCCATAAAAAATAATCAGTTTCCAGCTACAATAGTCATTTACAACATTAACGATGTCTACACTGTATTTATGATCAATTTTATGTTGTTTTAATGGACATTTTTTTTAAAGTTTCTTTCAATAACAAGCACATTTCTAAGTGACCCCAAACCTTTGAACGGTGGTGTAGGAACTATGTAGGTTAGTGAGTGGAAACATTAGGTTGACATCTCACCCTCTCTGAGCAATGCTCTGTTTCAGAGTGCAGTGAGAGTGAACTTGGTTGGTAATGAAATGACTCAGTGTGTGTGTGTGTGTGTCACAGTGGTGTTTGTTTTCTGACTTTGCAGGAAAAACCCGTGCACGGAGGGCGCTCAGATCCAGGTTAGTGCATTCTGAACACACCATGACAATAACCGTCATCTCCTACCCAGTAATATAATCCCCCTTCTTGTGCTCTCTATTTGTCTCTCTCTCTCGCTTTCTCACGCTCTCTCTCTCTTTCTCTCTCTCTCTTTCAATCTCTCTCTTTCTCTCTCTCTCTTTCTCTCTCTCGCTTTCTCACACTCTCTCGCTCTATTTCTCTCTCTCTCTCGCTCTCTCTCGCTTTCTCACGCTCTCTATTTGACTCCCTCTCTCGCTTTCTCACGCTCTCGCTCTCACTCTTTCAATCTCTCTCTTTCTCTCTCTCACTTTCTCACTCTCTCGCTGTATTTCTCTCTCTCTCTCGCTCTCTCTCGCTTTCTCACGCTCTCACTCTTTCAATCTCTCTCTTTCTCTCTCTCACTTTCTCACTCTCTCGCTCTATTTCTCTCTCTCTCTCGCTTTCTCACGCTCTCTCACTCACTCATTCAATCTCTCTCTTTCTCTCTCTCACTTTCTCACTCTCTCGCTCTATTTCTCGCTCTCTCTCGCTCTCTCTCGCTTTCTCACGCTCTCGCTCTCACTCTTTCAATCTCTCTCTTTCTCTCTCTCACTTTCTCACTCTCTCTCGATCTCTCTCTCTCTCTCACACACCCTCTCTCTCTATTTCTTGCTCTCTCCTTCTTTTCTCTGTGGGAATAAACCATGACATACTGCAACCTCTCAAATCAAAGAGGAGGAGGGTGTAAATTGCCTGTAAACTCTCCCCGCTTTCCCTTGTAATTTCCCCTCTGTGAAAAATTCTTATTGACCCACCAGGCAGTGAAATCAATAGGCACTTGATTGCTTGGGACCTTATAATTTCATAATTATCCGCACTCGCATAGTTCTGTCTGCTCAAAGGCGAGTTAACACAGGGTTTGTCCTTGTGTTGATTGGAAGTGCATTTCGTGCCCTAAGACTCGGTTCTCCTCACTGATAATTGTCATGGTACCGGTGTCTGTGCCGGATAGGGCAAGCTAACACATGTAGCCCACACTCAATAGGTTGTTACATGGATTCAGGTACCAACAAAGCAAGTCATGTCAGTCCTCAATCTTGCCCTGATATAGTCTATAGAGGAATAGAGTGTCAGAGTGACATAGTTCAGGACAGCAGTGCTGCTGTAAGACAAACAGGAAACAACCAGTTGGTTGTTATTGTGGAGCAGTAACCAGGTCTAGTAACGAGGTCTAGTACCAGGTCTAGTAACCAGGTCTAATAACCCGGTCTAATAACCAGGTCTAGTAACCAGGTCTAATAACCAGGTCTAGTAAACAATTCTAGAAAACAAGTCTAGTAAACAATTCTAGAAAACAAGTCTAATAACCGGGTATTATAACCAGGTCTAGTAAACAGTCTAGTAAACAGTCTAGTAAACAATTCTAGTAAACAAGTCTAATAACCGGGTATTATAACCTGGTCTAGTAAACAGGTCTAGTAAGCAGGTAGTGTACAAGGTTATCCCTCATCTGAGACCTGGAGGAACTAGTGTACAATGATACTGTCTGTTTGCAGTGTTGATTTGAGAGAGGTTATGGTTATGATCGAACGTCCGGTGCGTGTGTGTGTGTGTGTGTGTGTGTGTGTGTGTGTGTGTGTGTGTGTGTGTGTGTGTGTGTGTGTGTGTGTGTGTGTGTGTGTGTGTGTGTGTGTGTGTGTGTGTATCTTCATTATCTTCTAGAATTGGATCATTAATATTTTAGGAGAGTTAGACGAGCCTGCCTGAAAAAGGCAAGCAGTTTACCTCCAGGTCCACCCCCTTCCACACACACACACACCTTGCTGCATTCTGCACACGCAAATACACACACATATACACACACACATATACACACACTCCATCAGGATCACGTCCAGGGTGTGGAGTTTCAGTGTAACATAAAGTCATAGGAGTCACCTTGGGTATATTGGGGTCTCTGGATTCATTAGGTTGCTCAGTATGAAAGGGCATCTGTTCAGTTCTGCTCTGTGCTGGTACTAGAACACAGCTTCTCTGCTGGGAGGCAGTCTCTCTCTCTTACTCCCCCCCCCCTCTCTCGCTCTCTCTCTCTCTCTCTCTCTCTCTCTCTCTCTCTCTCTCTCTCTCTCTCTCTTCCTCTCTCTCTCTCCCTCTCGCTCTCTCTCTCTCTTTCTCTTGCTCTCGCTCTCTCTCTCTCTCTCTCTCTCCCCCTCTCTCTCTCTCTCTCTCTCTCTCTCTTTCTCTCTCTCTCTGTCTCTCTCTTTCTCTCTCTCTCTCTCTCTCTCTCTCTCCTCTTTCTCACTCAATTCAATTCAATTCAAGGGGCTTTATTGGCATGGGAAACATGTGTTAACATTGCCAAAGCAAGTGAGGTAGATAATATACAAAAGTGAAATAAACAATAAAAATTAACAGTAAACATTACACATACAGAAGTTTCAAAACAATAAAGACATTACAAATGTCATATTATACATATATATACAGTGTTGTAACAATGTACACCCTTTCTCTCCCATCTCTCTCTCTCTCTCTCTCTCCCTCCCCCCTTTCTCACTCTTTCTCTCCCATCTCTCTCTTCTCTCTCTCTCTCTCTCTCTCTCTCTCTCTCTCTCACTCTCTCTCAATTTCTATTCAATTTCAATTTAAGGGCTTTATTGGCAAATGTATTTTAACGTTGCCAAAACAACAAGAATGAACAGTAAACATTACACTCACAAAAGTTCCAGAATAATAAAGACATTTCAAATGTCAAATGTCTATATACAGTGTTATAAAGATGTGCAAATAGTTAAAGTACAAAATGGAAGATAAATAAACATAAAAATGGGTTGTTTTGCAATGGTGTTTGTTCTTCACTGGTTACCCTTTTCTTGTGGCAATAGGTCACAATTCTTGCTGCTTGTGATGTCACACTGTGGTATTTCACCCAATAGATATGGGAGTTTATCAAAATCTGAGGGAAATATGTGTCTCTAATATGGTCATACATTTGGCAGGAGGTTAGGAAGTGCAGCTCAGTTTCCACCTCATTTTGTGGGCAGTGTGCACATAGCCGGTCTTCTCTTGAGAGCCAGGTCTGCCTATGGTGGACTTTCTCAATAGCAAGGCAATGCTCACTGAGTCTGTACATAGCGAAAATTTCCTTAAGTTTGGGTCAGTCACAGTGGTCAGGTATTCTGCCATTGTGTACTCTCTGTTTAGGGCTAATTAGCATTCTAGTTTACTATGTTTTTTTGTTAATTCTTTGCAATGTGTCAAGTTATTTATTTATTTTTTCTCATGATTTGTTTGGGTCTAATTGTGTTGCTGTCCTTAGGTTCTGTGGGGTCTGTTTGTGAACCCCCCCCCCTCCCCCCCCCCCCGCAACAGTCAGTGAAAGTGCAGGGCGCCAAATTCAAAACAACAAAAATCTCATAATTAAAATTTCTCCAGCATACAAGTATTTTACACCATTTTAAATATACAATTATTGTTAATCCAGCCACAGTGTCTGATTTCAAAAAGGATCTACAGCGAAAGCACCACAAACGATTATGTTAGGTCACCACCAAGCCACAGACAAACACAGCCATTTTTTCCAGCCAAAGAGAGGAATCACAAAAAGCAAAAAAAAAGATAAAATTAATCACTAACCTTTGATGATCTTCATCAGATGACACTCATAGGACTTCATGTTACACAATACATTTATGTTTTGTTTGATAAAGTTCATATTTATATAAAAAACAGCTGAGTTTTCATTGGCGCATTACGTTCAGTAGTTCTAAAACATGCGGTGATATTGCAGAGAGCCAGATCAACTTACAGAAAAACTCATAATAAACATTGATAAAGATACGACTATTATACATGGAACTTTAGATAAACTTATCATTAATGCAACCACAGTGTCAGATTTCAAAAAACTTTACGGAGAAAGCAAACCATGCAATAATCTGAGTACAGTCGTTAGACAACAAAGCAGCCAAAAAGATACCTGTCATATTGGGTAGTCAACATTACTCAGAAACAGCATTTTAAATATTCACTTACCTTTTATGGTCTTCATCAGAATGCACTTACAGGAATCCCAGTTCCACCATAAATGTTTGATTTGTTTGATAATGTCCATCAGTTCTATCCAAATATCTTCTTTTGTTAGGGCGTTTTGTAAACTAATCCAAAAGCGCGTTCAGGTCGCACCAAACGTCGGACGAAAAGTTCAAAAAGTTACGTTACAGCCCGTAGAAAAATGCCAATCTAAGTATGGAATCAATCTTTAGGAAGTTTTTAACATAAAACTTCATTAATGTTCCAACCGGACAATTCCTTTGTCTGTACAAATGAAGTGGAACCTAGCTACCTTTCACGTGAGCGCGCCAGACCGAGGCTGTGGCACTCTGCCAGACCGAGGCTGTGGCACTCTGCCAGACCGCTCACTCAAAGAGCCCCTAAGAGCCCCTCCTTTATAGTAGAATCCTCAAAATAGGTTCTAAATACTGTTGACATCTAGTGGAAGCCTTGGGAAGTGAAATATAACTAATATCACCCTGTATCTTCAATGGGGGCTGAGTTGAAAAACTGCAAACCTCAGATTTCCCACTTCTGGTTGGATTTTTTCTCAGGTTTTTGCATGCCATATGAGTTCTGTTATACTCACAGACATCATTCAAACAGTTATAGAAACTTCAGAGTGTTTTCATTCCAAATTTATGTATGCATATTCTAGCTTTTATGGCTGAGTAGCAGGCAGCTTAATTTGGGCACGTTTTTCATCCAAGCTACCCAATACTGCCCCCTAACCCAAATAAGTTAGTGGTTAATGGCGGATTTTTTATCAGATCCTAATTGGTATGTCAAATGTTATGTTCCTCTCTTTCTTTCTCTCTTTCTCTCGCTCTCTCTCTTTCCTCTTTCTCTGTCCTCTCTCTCTCTCCCCCTTCTCTCGCTCTCTCTCTCTCTCTCTCTCTCTCTCTCTCTCTCGCTCTCTCTCTCTCTGTCCTCTCTCTCTGTCCTCTCTCTCGCTTTCTCTCTCTCTCTTTTCTCTCTGTCTTCTTCTCTCTTCCTCTCTGTCCTCTCTCTCTCTGTCTCTCTGTAAGGACTGTGGTGGACTTTTTTTCTTGAGCAGAGAGAGAAATACCTTGTGGTGCTTATTGTCAGAGATCCTTTGTCTGTGTGTGAGTGTGTGAGTGTGCTCAGAAGGGAGAGTGCGAGCCCCATCCGAGAGCCCTCTCCGAGAGCCCCATCTGAGAAACCTGGTAGGGTTAGTCTGGTCCATCTCCTAGCAGGGTAACACTGGTACATCTCTTAGCAGGGTTAGACTGGTCCATCTCCTAGCAGGGTTAGAATGGTCCATCTCCTAGCAGGGTTAGAATGGTCCATCTCCTATCAGGGTTAGAGCAGTCCATCTCCTAGCAGGGTTATACCATTCCATCTCCTAGCAGAGTTAGACTAGTCCATCTCCTGGCAGGGTCAGGGTTAGACTGGTCCATCTCCTAGCAGGGTTAGACCAGTCCATCTCCTAGCAGGGTTAGACCAGTCCATCTCCTAGCAGGGTTAGACTGGTCCATCTCCTAGCAGGGTTAGACTGGTCCATCACCTAGCAGGGTTAGACCGGTCCATCTCCTAGCAGGATTAGACCAGTCCATCTCCTAGCAGGGTTAGACTAGTCCATCTCCTGGCAGGGTCAGGGTTAGACTGGTCCATCTCCTAGCAGGGTTAGACCAGTCCATCTCCTAGCAGGGTTAGACCAGTCCATCTCCTAGCAGGGTTAGACTGGTCCATCTCCTAGCAGGGTTAGACTGGTCCATCACCTAGCAGGGTTAGACCGGTCCATCTCCTAGCAGGATTAGACCAGTCCATCTCCTAGCAGGGTTAGACAGGTCCATCTCCTAGCAGGGTTAGACCGGTCCATCTCCTAGCAAGGTTAGACCGGTCCATCTCCTAGCAGGGTTAGACTGGTCCATCTCCTAGCAGGGTTAGACCGGTCCATCTCCTAGCAGGGTTAGACCAGTCCATCTCCTAGCAGGGTTAGACCGGTCCATCTCCTAGCATGTTCAGGGTTAGACTGGTCCGTCTCCTAGCAGGGTTAGACCGGTCCATCTCCTAGCAGGTTCGGGGTTAGACCGGTCCATCTCCTAGCAGGTTCAGGGTTCGACCGGTCCATCTCCTAGCAGGTTCAGGGTTCGACCGGTCCATCTCCTAGCAGGTTCAGGGTTCGACCGGTCCATCTCCTAGCAGGGTCAGGGTTAGACAGGTCCATCTCCTAGTAGGGTCAGGGTTAGACCAGTCCTAGTGTCAATGTAAATAGTCCGGGTAGCCATTTGATTGACCTTTTCCGCTTGTGTTTTCTCCCTCAGGTCTACCTAAGATGTTGGTGACCAGGAACTATTTCGGCGTGCCCAGTCCCATGTGTGGTCCGCCCCTCAACATTCAGCAAGGTGACATCATCGAGCTCGTCTGTGCTGATCTACACAGCACTTGGTGGCAGGTGACACATCGTTCTGTGTGTTTCTCTGTGTGTATGTGTGTGTGTATGTGTGCGTGTGTGTCTTGCGTGTGTGGGTGTGTCTTGGGGGTGTGTCTTGTGTCTGTGTGTGTGTGTCTGTTTGTGTGTGTGTGTGTGCATGTGGTTGTGCGTGTTTGTCCTGCGTGTGTATGCGTGTGCGAGTGTGTGTGTGTGTGTGTGTGTGTGTGTGTGTGTGTGTGTGTGTGTGTGTGTGTGTGTGTGTGTGTGTGTGTGTGTGTGTGAGCACTGTCAGAGCACTGAGCAGGTAAACCTATTGAGACACATCTCTCAGATTGGGCCTAAAGCTGAAGGAGCACGATAGCACAATAATCTTTCTGATCAATGTCTTAAACTTAACAACATTTTTGTTTAATTGTCACAGTATTTTGTTATCAACATGACTCCATCTATTTTCTGGTCTGATTTGGTTGGCATCTTATTCAAATCTGACTGTGCCTCTGTGACTGTGCCTCTGTGACTGTGTGACTGCGTGCCTCTGTGACAATGTGACTGTGTGCCTCTGTGATTATGCCTCTGTGACTGTGTGCCTCTGTGTTTGTGCCTCTGTGAATGTGTGACTGTGCCTCTGTGACTGTGTGCCTCTGTGACTGTGTGACTGTGCCTCTGTGACTGTGTGCCTCTGTGACTGTGTGACTGTGCCTCTGTGACTGTGTGCCTCTGTGACAATGTGACTGTGTGACTGTGTGCCTCTGTGACAATGTGACTGTGTGCCTCTGTGATTGTGCCTCTGTGACTGTGTGCCTCATTGACAATGTGACTGTGTGCCTCTGTGACTGTGTGCCTCTGTGACAATGTGACTGTGTGACCGTGTGCCTCTGTGACAATGTGACTGTGTGACTGTGTGCCTCTGTGACTGTGTGCCTCTGTGACTGTGTGACTGTGTGACTGTGCCTCTGTGACTGTGTGACTGTGTGACTGTGTGCCTCTGTGACAATGTGACTGTGTGACTGTGTGACTGTGTGCCTCTGTGAATGTATGACTGTGTGCCTCTGTGACAATGTGACTGTGTGACTGTGTGCCTCTGTTACAATGTGACTGTGTGCCTCTGTGACTGTGTGCCTCTGTGACTGTGTGCCTCTGTGACAATGTGACTGTGTGCCTCTGTGACTGTGTGCCTCTGTGACTGTGTGCCTCTGTGACAATGTGACTGTGTGGCTGTGTGACAATGTGACTGTGTGGCTGTGTGACAATGTGACTGTGACTGTCTGACTCCACTGCATTTCTACCTGCAGTGTCAGTGTGTAACATACTGCTAAGGATGACTGCACATGAAACGCTGGCTATTCCACTGTTTGTTAATTGTGAAAAGTGTTGGTACAAACTGTAGATGATTTAACAGAAACATGTAAACACAGGGACAGGAAGTGGAGGAACATTTCATCATGTTGTCAAGTAGGGGATGTCTTACAGCACACACACACACACACACACGCACACACACACACACGCACACGCACACGCACGCTCACTGGCACGCGCACATGCACACACACATACACACACACACACGCACACACACACACTCGCACGCACACACACACACACACACACACACACACACACGCACACTCACACGCACACTAACACACACTTACGCACACACACTAGCACACCCGCACACACACACACACTAACATACACCCACAAACTAACACACATGCACACACACGCAATCACACACTCGTACACACACACACACACACACGCACATTCTAACACACGCTCACACACACATGCACACACACACACACACACACACAGACACACAATGTGTCTTTAATCTAGGAGAACAATAACAGGCCAGCAGGAATACACAGATAAACAGAGAGTAGCAGCAGCATGAAAATGGGGCTGGGGTCAATGCAAATAGTCTGAGTAGCCATTTGATTAGCTGTTCAGGAGTCTTATGGCCTGGTGGTAAAAGCTGTTGAGAAACATTTTAGACCTAGACTTGGCGCTCCGGTACCGCTTGCCGTGCGGTAGCAGAGAGAACAGTCTATGACTAGGGTGGCTGGAGTCCCTGGCAATTATTTGGGTCTTCCTCTGACACCGCCTGGTGTAGAGGTCCTGGATGGCAGGAAGCTTGGCCCCAGTGATGTACTTGGCCATACGCACTACCTCTGTAGTGCCTTGCAGTCGGAGGCTGTGCAGTTGCCATACAGTGATGCAGTGATGCAACCCGTCAGGATGCTCTCAATGGTGCAGCTGTAAAACCTTTTGAAGATCTGAGGACCCATGCAAAATCTTTTCAGTCTCCTGAGGGGGAATAGGTTTTGTAGTGCCCTCTTCACGACTGTCTTGGTGTGTTTGGACCATGACAGTTTTTTGGTGATGTGGACACCAAGGACCACCAAGGAGCTCTCAACCTGCTCCACTACAGCCCCGTCGATGAGAATGGGGGCGTGCTCGGTCCTCCTTTTTTCTGTAGTCCACAATCATCTCCTTTGTCTTAATCATGTTGAGGGAGAGGTTGTTATCCTGGCACCACACTGCCAGGTCTCTTACCTCCTTCCTATAGGCTGTTTCATCGTTGTCATTGATCAGGCCTACCAATGTTGTGTCGTCAGCAAACTTAATGATGGTGTTGGAGTCGTGCCTGGCCATGCAGTCATGGGTGAACAGGGAGTACAGGATGGGACTGCGGACGCACTCCTGAGAGGCCCCTGTGTTGAGAATCAGCATTGCAGATGGGTTGTTACCTAACCTTACCACCTGGGGAGGCCTGTAAGGAAGTCCAGGATCCAGTTGCAGAGGGACGTGTTTAGTCCCAGGGTCCTTAGCTTAGTGATGAGCTTTGAGAGCACTTTAGTGTTGAGTGCTGAGCTGTAGTCAATGAAAAGCATTCTCAAATTGGTGTTCCTTTTGTCCAGGTGGGAAAAGGCAGTGTGGAGTGCAATAGAGACTGCATCATCTGTGGATCTGTTGGGACGGTATGCAAATTGAAGTGGGTCTAGGGTTTCTGGGATAATGGTATCGTTGTGAGCCATGACCTGTCTTTCAAAGCACTTCATGGCTACAGATGTGAGTGCTACGAGTCGGTAGTCACTTAGGCAGGTTACCTTGGTGTTCTTGGGCACAGGGACTATGGTGGTCTGCTTGAAACATGTTGGTGTTACAGACTCAGACAGGGAGAGGTTGAAAATGTCAGTGAAGACACTTGCCAGTTGGTCAGTGCATGCTCAGAGTACACGTCCTGGTAATCCATCTGGCCCCGCAGCCTTGAGAATGTTGACCTGTTTAAAGGTCTTACTCACTTCGGCTACGGATAGTGTGATCACACAGTTGTCCGGAACAGCTGATGCTCTCATTCATACTTCAATGTTGCCCGCCTCGAAGTGAGCATAGAAGTGATTTAGCTCGTCTGGTAGGCTCATGTCGCTGGGCAGCTCAAGGCTGTGCTTCCCTTTGTAGTCTGTAATAGTTTGCGAGCCCTGCCACATCCGACGAGCATCAGAGCCAGTGTAGTACGATTCAATCTTAGTCCTGTATTGACGCTCTGCCTGTTTGATGGTTCGTCGGAGGGCATAGCGGGATATCTTATTAGCTTCCGGGTTAGAGTCCCACTCTTTAAAAGCGGCAGCTCTATCCTTTAGCTCAGTGCAGATGTTTTCTGTAAACCATGGCTTCTGGTTGGAGTATGTACGTACAGTCAGTGTGGGGACGACGTCGTGGATGTAATCATTGATGAAGCCGGTGACTGATGTGGCATCAGAAGAATTCCGGAACATATTCCAGTCTGTGCTAGCAATACAGTCCTGTAGCTTAGCATATGCATCCTCTGACCACTTTCTTATTGAGTGAGTCACTGGTGGCTCCTGCTTTAGTTGTTGCTTGTTAGCAGAAATAAGGAGGATAGAGTTATGGTATGATTTGCCAAATGGAGGGCAGGGGTAGAGCTTTGTACGCATCTCTGTGTGTAGAGTAAAGGGGGTATAGAGTTTTTTTTCCCTCTGGTTGCACATTTAACATGCTGATAGAAATTAGGTAAAACTGATTTAAGTCCCCTGCATTAAAATCCCCTGCCACTAGGAGCTCCACCTCTGGATGAGCATGTTCCTGTTTGCTTATGGTCCTATACAGCTCGTTGAGTGTCGTATCAGTTTGTGGTGGTAAATAGACAGCTACGAAAAATATTGATGAAAACTCTCTTGGTAAATAGTGTGGTCTACAGCTTATCATGTGATACTCTACCTCAGCCGATCAAAACCTGGAGCCTTCCTTAATATTAGATTTTGTGCACCAGCTGTTATTTACAAATAGACACAGACCTCCTCCACTTGTCTTACCGGAGACAGCTGTTCTATCTTCCAGATGGACTAAAAACCCACCATCTGTATGTTATCCATGTCGTCGTTCAGCCACGGCTCGGTGAAACATAAGATATTACAGTTTTTAATGCCCCGTTGGTAGGATAGTCTTGATCAGAGATCATCCATTTTGTTATCCAATGATGGTTTACTCACTTGCCTATGAATTCTCAGAAGGTAGCCCGACCTACTAGGGTTAAGTTTTGAGTTAGGGGGAGAATTAGGGTTAGGATTAGGAGATATGGTTAGGTTGAGAGTTAGGGTTAGGATTAGGAGATAGGATTAGGTTTAGAGTTAGGGTGAGAATTAGGGTTAGGATTAGCAGATAGGGTTAGGTTTAGAGTTAGGGTTAGGATTAGGGTTAGGATTAGGAGATATGATTAGGTTTAGAGTTAGGGTGAGTATTAGGGTTAGGATTAGGAGATAGGATTAGGTTTAGAGTTAGGGTGAGAATTATTGTTAGGATTAGGAGATAGGATTAGGTTTAGAGTTAGGGTGAGAATTATTGTTAGGATTAGGAGATAGGATTAGGTTTAGATTCATGGTTAGCTGTTAGTGAAAATAGGATTTTGATGGGAATCAATTGTTTGAACGTGTTTGCATGTGTGTGTTGTGTGTGTGCGTGCATCTTTCCAATCCACAAAGAGTCACTCACCCATTCAGCTCTGTGTTTGTGTGTTTTTGTCTGGCCGGCTGGCTGGCATTGTAACAACAGCAGCACAGATGGCCACTAAGACCTATTTGGGCGGCAGGGTAGCCTAGTGGTTAGAGCGTTGGACTAGTAACCGGAAGGTTGCAAGTACAAACCCCCAAGCTGACAAGGTACAAATCTGTCGTTCTGCCCCTGAACAGGCAGTTAACCCACTGTTCCTAGGCCGTCATTGAAAATAAGAATTTGTTCTTAACTGACTTGCCGAGTTAAATAAAGGTAAAATAAAATAAAAAAAATAAAACTGTATACTCCCCTATGGCCACTAAGACCTATTTCTGCTGTATGCTCCCCTATGGCCACTAAGACCTATTTCTGCTGTATGCTCCCTTATGGCCACTAAGACCTATCTCTGCTGTATGCTCCCCTATGGCCACTAAGACCTATTTCTGCTGTATGCTCCCCTATGGCCACTAAGACCTATTTCTGCTGTATGCTCCCCTATGGCCACTAAGACCTATTTCTGCTGTATGCTCCCCTATGGCCACTAAGACCTATTTCTGCTGTATGCTCCCCTATGGCCACTAAGACCTATTTCTGCTGTATGCTCCCCTATGGCCACTAGGACCTATTTCTGCTGTATGCTCCCCTATGGCCACTAGGACCTATTTCTGCTGTATGCTCCCCTATGGCCAATAAGACCTATTTCTGCTGTATGCTCCCCTATGGCCACTAGGACCTATTTCTGCTGTATGCTCCCCTATGGCCACTAAGACATATTTCTGCTGTATGCTCCCCTATGGCCACTAAGACCTATTTCTGCTGTATGCTCCCCTATGGCCACTAGGACCTATTTCTTCTGTATGCTCCCCTATGGCCACTAAGACCTATTTCTGCTGTATGCTCCCCTATGGCCACTAGGACCTAAAAGTAGCCTCTCTCTCGCTCTCTCTCTCTCTCCTTTCTCTTTTCTCTTTTCAATTCAATTCAATTAAAAGTGCTATATAGCATGGGAAACATATGTTTACGTTGCCAATGCAAGTGAAATAGATAATAAACAAAACAGTAAACATTACACCAAATGTTTCTCTCCCTCTCTCCCCTGCTTTCTCTCCCTCTCCCCTACTTTCTCTCCCTCTCTCCCCTACATTCTCTCCCTCTCTCCCCTACTTTCTCTCCCTCTCTCCCCTACATTCTCTCCCTCTCTCCCCTACATTCTCTCCCTCTCTCCTCTACTTTCTCTCCCTCTCTACCCTACATTCTCTCCCTCTCTCCCCTACATTATCGCCCTCTCTCCCCTACTTTCTCTCCCTATCCCCTGCATTTTCTCCCCAATTTTCTCTCCCTCTCTCCCCTATATTCTCTCCCTCTCTCCCCTGCTTTTCTCCCTCCTACTTTATCTCCCTCTCTCCCCTACATTCTCCCCCTCTCTCCCCTACTTTCTCTCCCCTATTTTCTCTCCCTCTCTCCCCTACTTTCTCTCCCTCTCTCCCCAATTGTCTCTCCCTCTCTCCCCTACATTCTCTCCCTCTCTCCCCTACATTATCCCCCTCTCTCCCTTACATTCTCTCCCTCTCTCCCCTACTTTCTCTCCCTCTCTCCCTTACATTCTCCCCCTCTCTCCCCTACATTCTCCCCCTCTCTCCCCTACATTCTCCCCCTCTCACCCCTACTTTCTCTCCCCTACTTTCTCTCCCTCTCTCCCCTACATTCTCCCCCTCTCTCCCCTACATTCTCCCCCTCTCACCCCTACTTTCTCTCCCCTACTTTCTCTCCCTCTCTCCCCTACATTCTCCCCCTCTCTCCCCTACTTTCTCCCCCTCTCTCCCCTACTTTCTCTCCCTCTCGCTCTCTGGGCTGGCCAGTATTCATAGTCAGACCCAGAGGTAGTCAGAGTCGTTTGTTGTGATAGCCCAGGTTTTTCAGCGCTGTCACTTTGCTGGAACAGCCTCACTTTCTTTGTGTGTGTAGGTGTGTGTAGGTGTGTGTGTCTTTGTGTGTAGGTGTGTGTAGGGGTACATGGGTTCTATGTGGGTAGATGTGTGTTTGTGTACATGCCTGCGTGCATATTTGTTACACGCTGTGTGTGTGTGTTTGTGTTTGTGTCCTGTTTTGACAGTCCCAGAGATTTATCAGCATGGCCGTACAAACCCCCCTTAGCTGTTGAATTAGAGTTCTATATATATAAAAAATGACAGCTTTACCTTTAGCCCACTTCATCTCTGTACCCCCCCCCCCCCCCCCACCCCCCCCCTCCTCCTCCTCGGTGATAGCGGATAGAGTTACAGAACTCCCATTATTCATCACTGTGGTAACCAGCAGACCATAATTCCTGTTCTGGTGCCAGACTAATATAATTGATCACGGTCATTTCATTTGGCCCTGTTGACTCTAACAGGGTTAAAGCTGGAGGATTATCACAACATTCATCTGAGCCTCATAATCAATAGGAGAGTTTTCCAAAAGCACTGATCAAATGTTAATAAAGCTAACTGTATTAGGGGCGCTTAGATGTGTTATCTCTCTCTGTGTGGCTCAGATGTGTTATCTCTCTATGTGTGACTCAGATGTGTTATCTCTCTCTGTGTGAGTCAGATGTGCTGTCTCTCTCTGTGTGACTCAGATATGCTATCTCCCACTGTGTGACTCAGATGTGTTATCTCTCTCTCTGTGATTCAGTTGCGCTATCTCTCATTGTCTGAGTCAGATGTGCTATCTCTCTCTCTGTGACTCAGATGTGCTATCTCTCTTTGTCTGAGTCAGATGTGCTACCACTCTCTGTGTGACTCTTCAGAACTCTTCAGTCTAGACTTCTTTAGAGTCATTACCATCAGGAGACTAGAACTCTTCAGTCTAGACTTCTTTAGAGTCATTGCCATCAGGAGACTAGAACTCTTCATTCTACACTTCTTTAGAGTCATTACCGTCAGGAGACTAGAACTCTTCAGTCTAGACTTCTTTAGAGTCATTACCATCAGGAGACTAGAACTCTTCAGTCTAGACTTATTTAGAGTCATTACATACTACCATCAGAAGACTAGATCTCTTCATTCTAGACTTCTTTAGAGTCATTACCATCAGGAGACTAGAACTCTTCAGTCTAGACTTCAACTCTCTCAACCAGTGATTATATTTTTAAAAAACAAGGTCTGTAAATCTGTTCTGCTCTGTGCTGCTGAGCTAATTGCTACTGAAGCACAGTGACAAAGTTACCCAGACGAATGTAATTCTCTCTCTCGCTCTCTCTCTCTCTCTCTCTCTCTCTCTCTCTCTCTCTCTCTCTCTCTCACACTCTCTCTCTCTCTCTCTCTCTCTCTCTCTCTGCTGTGGTTTCAGGGCAAAATCGTGAAAACAAGAGAAGTTGGCTTCTTTCCAAGCAGTGCCGTGAAGCCGTGCCCATGTGTAAGCCAAGCACTAAGAAGTGCGTTAGAAGTGTTGTTCAAGCAGTAAACAGAGGCTTTGGGTGGCGAAACAGGCAGAATAACATATTTTTCCAGGGGGTGAAACAGACACTGGGATGATTGTTAGAAACTTTGCCTCCGGGTGATAAATAGGGGATTTTACATGATTATGGATAAAGGAGATAATTCATGGTGCTTTAGCTGCAGTTTTTAAATTCAACAATTGAATTAGCAAGACAGTTTATATACGTCACTATGTCATTTCACATGACATACCACTAAAGAAGAAGGCACATCCTCGGCTATCTATCACTAAATGCATGGGAAACATTCGCTAGTCAAACTATATATTGTCCATTTTGACTTGTTTGTATCACTGAACGTCTTGTTCCTTCAGAATCCACATAATGTCTCTGTTTTCAGTCAGACAATATGTCATTGACATGAGTAGATGCACTTTTATAATGACACAGAGCAGATGACCTACAGTGCTATCTGGATGCTTACACCAACGGTAAAGCTAACAAGTACATGATGCTACTTCATTAGGTTCATAGGAACTACCAAAACCACCTGTTGACGACAAAACCCAAATGTTATGTTAAACATATTCATGGTAGCCGGGACTACCGCCACAAAAGAGAAGGGGAAACAAATACTAGTGGCTTAGTTGGCCGTAGGGGAAAGTGAATGCTTTACTGACTGATGTATGCAACAGTGAGATTCAGGTTGGGTGGGATTGTGGGAATGAAAGAACAATGGCTCATGTGTTGCTCTCTCTCTTGCTCTCCTCTCTCTCTCTTTCTCTCTCTCTCTCTCCACTCTCTATCTCTCTCTCTTCTTGCTCTTTCTCTCTCTCTCTCTTGCTCTCCTCTCTCTCTCTCTCTCTCTCTCTCTCTATCTCTCTCTTCTATCTCTATCTCTCTCTTCTATCTCTATCTCTCTCTCTTCTTCTCGCTCTCTCTCTCTTCTCTCTCTCTCTCTCTCTTCTCTCTCTCTCTCTCTCTCTCTCTTCTCTCTCACTTTTCTCTCCTCTCTTTTCTGTCTCTCTCTCTCTTCTATTTACCCTCAGGTCCCTAAACCTGTCGACTACTCCACACAACCCTGGTATGTTCACATGCGAATTAATCTCACCAAACTTTCATGCAAAAACTGCCTTTCCCTTTCTTTGTCACAGTATGTTGGATCATTAGTGGTTGTGTGTCGACCTTTCAGGTTAAGTTGGTGGGTGTTATTTCATCTAGACTGTAGCTTAGTATACGACTCCTGATTCTGCTCTCTAGGTTATACAGAGCCTTCAGAAAGTATTCATACCTCTTGACCTATTCCACATTTTGTTGTGTTACAGCCTGAATTCAAAATGGATTAAATATATTTTTTCTCTCCCATCTACACGCTATACCCCATAATGACAAAGTGAAAACATATATATATATATATATTTTTTAATCTTTTCTAATTTATTTAAAATGTAATACAGAAATGTCTAATTTACATAAGTATTCACACCCCTGAGTCAATACATGTTAGAATCACCTTTGGCAGCGATTACAGCTGTGAGTAATTCTGGGTAAGTCTCTAAGAGCTTTGCACACCTGGATTGTACAATATTTACACATGATTATTTTGAACCTTTTACTGCAGTGGGCTAAATCAGGGTCACACAGAGTGTTTCTGGGTAGTCTTAAATAAATCTATTTTTGAAAGAAAATCTCACACACATGGTTATGGGCTTAAATTAAGAAGACACCTGTACATAGAGTATATAGAGTTGAATGTATTTCATTTAGAGTTTACATCCCAGTTTACATCCCAATATCCCAATATCCCAATATTACACATTATAGAAGTCTGAAATATAACACAACTCTTTGACATAGAAACACTGGATTTCCGTCTGTTTTGTTTATGATATCATAACCTTCCATCCATGAGGCCACTAGAGGCTGATTTGGTCATTTGACCCAGGAAAGGGCTATAATTCTTCAAGCTTTGTCTTGTTGGTTGTTGATCATTGCCAGACAGACATTTTCAGGTCTTGCCATACATTTTCAAGACGATTTAAGTCAAAACTGTAACTAGGCCATTCAGGAGAACATTCATCGTCGTCTTGGTAAGTAACTCCAGTGTAGATTTGTCCTGCTGAAAGGTGAATTCATCTCCCAGTGTCTGTTGGAAAGCAGACTGAACCAGGTTTTCCTAAAGGATTTTGCCCGTGCTCAGCTTTATTCTGTTTATTTTTATTCTAAAAGCGTCCTGGTCCTTGCCAATGACAAGCACACCCATAACATGATGCAGGCACCACCATGCATGAACATGTGTTGGATTTGCCCCAAACATAATGCTTTGTATTTAGGAATGATTTAGCAGTATTACTTTACTGCCTTGTTGCAAACAGGATACATATTGAGGGATATTTGTATTATGTACAGGCTCTTTTCACTCTGTCATTTAGGTTAGCATTGTGGAGTAACCACAATGTTGTTGATCCATCCTCAGTACTCCTATCACAGCCATTAAACTCTGTAACTGTTTTAAAGTCGCCATTGGCCTCATGGTGAAATCCCTGAGCGGTTTCCTTCCTCTCCAACAAATGAGTTAGGAAGGACGCCTGCATCTTTATGGTGACTGGGTGTATTGATACACCATCCACAGTGTAATTAATAACTTCACCGTGCTCAAAGGGATATTCAATGTCTGCTTTTTTATTTTTGTATTTTTTTTCACCATCTACTAACAGTTGCCTTTCTTTGCGAGGCATTGGAAAACCTTGGTCTTTGTAGTTGAATCGGTGTTAGAGATTCACTGCTCTACTGAGGGATTTTACAGGTAATTGTATGTGTGCGGTACAGAGATGAGGTAGTCATTCAAAAATCATGTTAAAGAGTGAGTCCATGCAACTTATTGTGTGACTTGTTACGATCGTCGTAAGAAGCGGACCAAAATGCAGCTTGGTATGTGTTCATGATGATGTTTTAATTAAAGAAAGCACTGAACACAAACCAATAAGACGCTATACTACAAATGTGCAGACACATGCAAATAGACATAGACAATCACCCACAAAGTACCCACAGAATATGGCTGCCTAAATATGGTTCCCAATCAGAGACAACGATAGACAGCTGCCTCTAATTGAGAACCAATCTAGGCAACCATAGACATACAATTTACCTAGAAAGGCTACAGCCCCATAAACATACAAAACCCCTAGACAACCCCTAGACATGTCATACCCTGACCTAACCAAAATAACAAGGAAAACAAAGAATATTAAGGTCAGGGTGAGACACAGATGTTTTACTTATCTAGGCTTGCCATAACATAGGGGTTGAATACATTTCAGCTTTTCATTTTTTATTAATTTGTAAACATTTCTAAAAACATAATTCCACTTTGACATCATGGGGTATTGTGTGTATGCCAGTGTCACAAAATATAAATGTAATCATTCTTATATTCAGGTTGTAACACAACAAAATGTGGAAAAAGTCAGAGGGTCTGAATACTTCCTGAAGCCACTGTAACAGGATGTATGTCTGTTTGTTTCACTTTTATTTATGACCTTCCCATGTTCTGTCTGTGTATACAGCATCTCTAAACTATCATATCCTGCCTGTGGCTCCTGTATACAGCATCTCTAAACTATCATATCCTGCCTGTGGCTCCTGTATACAGCATCTCTAAACTATCATATCCTGCCTGTGGCTCCTGTATACAGCATCTCTAAACTATCATATCCTGCCTGTGGCTCCTGTATACAGCATCTCTCAACTATCATATCCTGCCTGTGGCTCCTGTATACAGCATCTCTAAACTATCATATCCTGCCTGTGGCTCCTGTATACAGCATCTCTAAACTATCATATCCTGCCTGTGGCTCCTGTATACAGCATCTCTAAACTATCATATCCTGCCTGTGGCTCCTGTATACAGCATCTCTAAACTATCATATCCTGCCTGTGGCTCCTGTATACAGCATCTCTAAACTATCATATCCTGCCTGTGGCTCCTGTATACAGCATCTCTAAACTATCATATCCTGCTTGTGGCTCCTGTATACAGCATCTCTAAACTATCATATCCTGCCTGTGGCTCCTGTATACAGCATCTCTAAACTATCATATCCTGCCTGTGTCTCCTGTATACAGCATCTCTAAACTATCATATCCTGCCTGTGGCTCCTGTATACAGCATCTCTAAACTATCATATCCTGCCTGTGGCTCCTGTATACAGCATCTCTAAACTATCCTATCCTGCCTGTGGCTCCTGTATACAGCATATCTAAACTATCATATCCTGTCTGTGGCTCCTGTATACAGCATCTCTAAACTATCCTATCCTGCCTGTGGCTCCTGTATACAGCATCTCTAAACTATCATATCCTGCCTGTGGCTCCTGTATACAGCATCTCTAAACTATCATATCCTGCCTGTGGCTCCTGTATACAGCATCTCTGAACTATCCTATCCTGCCTGTGGCTCCTGTATACAGCATCTCTAAACTATCATATCCTGCCTGTGGCTCCTGTATACAGCATCTCTAAACTATCATATCCTGCCTGTGGCTCCTGTATACAGCATCTCTAAACTATCATATCCTGCCTGTGGCTCCTGTATACAGCATCTCTAAACTATCATATCCTGCCTGTGGCTCCTGTATACAGTATCTCCAACCTATCATATCCTGCCTGTGGGTACTGTACTGTAGGTTTGCTGGGCCCATGGAGAGACTGCAGGCTGAGGCAGAGCTGATTAGCAGAGGCAACAGCACTTACCTGGTCCGCCACCGGAGCCGCGAGCTCACAGAGTACGCCATCAGCATCAAGTAAGTTAGTAGCAGTACTGGCAGTACTGCACATTACAGTACATTACAGTTGTCGTGTCTTTGGCTATGGCGTAATAAGAGATATGACATGCTATTTTATAAAATCCTTTCTCCTTAATTAATTTTACCCGATTGAGCTAATCATGTAAATGTAATTAACTAGAAAGTCGGGGCACCACAAAATAATATTTATAGAGCTGTTATCTTCCGAATAAACTCTTAAAGACCTAGTAATATTTTACATCAATAGCAGTCAATATTAATCAATATTAATCATCAGTATAGCACAGTATTAATCACAGGGGGGAAAGAGGTATTTATGACTGTCATAAACCTACCCCCAGGCCAACGTCATGACACAGTACAGCACATTACAGTACAGTGCAGCACATTACAGTACAGCACATTACGGTATAGTGTATTACAGTACAGTACAGCACATTCCGGGATAGCGCATTACAGTACAGTACAGTTCAGTACAATATAGCACATTACAGTACATTACAGTACATTACAGTACCTTACAGTACAGTACAGCACATTACAGCACATTACAGTACATTACAATATAGCACATTACAGTACATTACTGCACATTACAGTACATTACAGTATAGCACATTACAGTACAGTACATTACAGTACAGCACATTCCAACACAGTACAGTACATTACAGTGCAGCACATTACAGCACATTACAGTACATTACAGCACATGACAGTACATTACAGTGCAGCACATTACAGCACATTACAGTACATTACAGTACAGCACATTACAGTACATTACAGTACAGCACATTACAGCACATTACAGTACAGCACATTACAGTACATTAGAGCACATTACAGTGCAGCACAGTACATTACAGTACAGCACATTACAGCACATTACAGTACAGCACATTACAGTACATTAGAGCACATTACAGTGCAGCACATTACAGCACATTACAGTACAGTACAGTACATCACAGTACAGCACATTACAGTACATTACAGTACATTACAGCACATTACAGTACAGTACATTACAGTACATTACAGCACATTACAACACATTACAGCGCATTACAGTACAGCACATTACAGTACAGCACATTACAGTACATTACAGTACAGTACAGCACATTGCAGTACAGTACAGTACAGCACATTACAGCACATTACAGTACAGCACATTACAGTACAGCACATTACAGTACAGTATAGCACATTACAGCACATTACAGTACAGCACATTACAGTACAGCACATTACAGTACAGTACAGTACAGTACAGCACATTGCAGTACATTATAGTACATTACAGCACATTACAGTACAGTACAGCAAATTACAGTACATTATGGTATAGCACGGTACAGCACATTAAAGTACATTATGGTATAGCACAGTACAGCACATTACAGCACATTATGGTATAGCACAGTACAGCACATTAAAGTACATTATGGTATAGCACAGTACAGCACATTACAGTACAGCACATTACAGTACATTAGAGCACATTACAGTGCAGCACAGTACATTACAGTACAGCACATTACAGCACATTACAGTACAGCACATTACAGTACATTAGAGCACATTACAGTGCAGCACATTACAGCACATTACAGTACAGTACAGTACATCACAGTACAGCACATTACAGTACATTACAGTACATTACAGCACATTACAGTACAGTACATTACAGTACATTACAGCACATTACAACACATTACAGCGCATTACAGTACAGCACATTACAGTACAGCACATTACAGTACATTACAGTACAGTACAGCACATTGCAGTACAGTACAGTACAGCACATTACAGCACATTACAGTACAGCACATTACAGTACAGCACATTACAGTACAGTACAGTATAGCACATTACAGCACATTACAGTACAGCACATTACAGTACAGCACATTACAGTACAGTACAGTACAGTACAGCACATTGCAGTACATTATAGTACATTACAGCACATTACAGTACAGTACAGCAAATTACAGTACATTATGGTATAGCACGGTACAGCACATTAAAGTACATTATGGTATAGCACAGTACAGCACATTACAGCACATTATGGTATAGCACAGTACAGCACATTAAAGTACATTATGGTATAGCACAGTACAGCACATTACAGTGCATTATGGTATAGCACATTACAGTACATTACGGTATAGCACAGTACAGCACATTAAAGTGCATTATGGTATTGCACAGTACAGTACATTACGGTATAGCACAGTACAGCACAGTACAGCACATTACAGCACATTACAGCACATTATGGTATAGCACAGTACAGCACATTAAAGTACATTATGGTATAGCACAGTACAGCACATTACAGCACATTATGGTATAGCACAGTACAGCACATTAAAGTACATTATGGTATAGCACAGTACAGCACCTTAAAGTACATTATGGTATAGCACAGTACAGCACATTACAGTGCATTATGGTATAGCACATTACAGTACATTACGGTATAGCACAGTACAGCACATTAAAGTGCATTATGGTATTGCACAGTACAGTACATTACGGTAAAGCACAGTACAGAACATTACAGTACATTATGGTATAGCACAGTACAGCACATTAAAGTATATTATGGTATAGCACAGTACAGCACATTACAGTACATTATGGTATAGCACATTACAGTACATTACGGTATAGCACAGTACAGCACATTACAGTACAATATAGTACAGTACAGCACATTATAGTACAGTATAGTACAGTACATTACAGTACAGTATAGTGCAGTACATTACAGCACATTACAGTACAGTATAGTACAGAACAGCACATTACAGTACAGTACATTACAGTATAGTACAGTACAGTACATTACAGTACAGTATAGGACAGTATAGTACAATACAGTACATTACAGTACAGTGTAGTACAGTACATTACAGTACATTACAGTACAGTATAGTACAGTACATCACAGTACAGTACAGCACATTACAGCACATTACAGTATAGTACAGTACAGCACAGCATAGTATAGTACAGTATAGTATAGTACATTACAGCACATTACAGTACAGTACAGTACAGTACATTACAGTACAGTGTAGTACAGTACATTACAGTACATTACAGTACAGTATAGTACAGTACATCACATTACAGTACAGTACAGCACATTACAGCACATTACAGTGTAGTACAGTACATTACAGTACATTACAGTACAGTATAGTACAGTACATCACATTACAGTACAGTACAGCACATTACAGCACATTACAGTATAGTACAATACAGTACATTACAGTACAGTGTAGTACAGTACATTACAGTACATTACAGTACAGTATAGTACAGTACATCACATTACAGTACAGTACAGCACATTACAGCACATTACAGTATAGTACAATACAGTACATTACAGTACAGTGTAGTACAGTACATTACAGTACATTACAGTACAGTATAGTACAGTACATCACATTACAGTACAGTACAGCACATTACAGCACATTACAGTATAGTACAGTACAGCACAGCATAGTATAGTACAGTATAGTATAGTACATTACAGCACATTACAGTACAGTATAGTACAGTACATTACAGTACAGTATAGGACAGTACATCACGTTACAGTACAGTACAGCACATTACAGCACATTACAGTATAGTACAGTACAGCACAGCATAGTATAGTATAGTACAGTATAGTATAGTACATTACAGCACATTACAGTACAGTACAGTACAGCCACACTGCTAATAGCCATTAATCGTTAGTCATAGAGGAGAAAAGGCAAGACTCTTCCTCCATTGTCAGTGGTGATATGTGCAGTTCAGTCCTACCGCTGACTTTCTGCACAGACACAGACATGCATTGCGTTGTGAGTTAAAAAGTAACTTGAGGTGAGATACGTGCAGGAGTAATGATTCTTTATAAGTGACTCCCACAGTACAGTGGGAATATGTATTGCTTTAAGTGCGGTGAAGCACTCTGCCACAAACACATTAAAAAGCCCGTGGCGACGTAGACTGGAAAAGAACCCTTGCGTGTTATCACTGTACACTCATTTCAGTCACCCGCGGCTGTTGGTATGCTGCAGATAGACAGATGACAGCACTGAATGTTCAGACAGGCTGGAACAGGCCAATGATATGCAGCGTTTGTGTTTCTGTGCCAAGGTGGGTTGAGACACTCCTTCCCTGCAGGGAGCTGGTAAAACTTAGAGAGAGAGAGAGAGAGAGAGAGAGAGAGAGAGAGAGAGAGAGAGAGAGAGAGAGAGAGAGAGAGAGAGAGAGAGAGAGAGAGAGAGAGAGAGAGAGAGAGAGAGAGAGAGAGAGAGAGAGAGAGAGAGAGAGAGAGAGAGAGAGAGAGAGAGAGAGAGAGAGAGAGAGAGAGAGAGAGAGAGAGAGAGAGAGAGAGAGAGAGAGAGAGAGAGAGAGAGAGAGAGAGAGAGAGAGAGAGAGAGAGAGAGAGAGAGAGAGAGAGAGAGAGAGAGAGAGAGAGACAGAGACAGAGACAGAGACAGACACTGACATTTGAAATGTCTAACTCCTTTTAAAACTTTTGTGAGTGTAATGTTTACTAATGTTTTGCTTGTTTATTTCCCTATTTGTTTGTCTATTTCACTTTCTTTGACAATGTAAACATGTGTTTCCCATGCCAGCAAAGCCCTTTGAATATCATTTAATTAAGAGAGAGCGAGGGAGGGAGAGGGAGGGCTGCTCTGAGAGGCTGCCTGAAACACTTTTTTTTTAAAACCCCCTTCAACCAAATAATTCATCTCCTCCTTTTTTCTCTCTAATGAAAGCTTTTTCACTGTCTTCAAGTTCCACCGGAGCTGAAGTCTTAATTGCTTGTGTGCGATGCATGCTGCTGCAGCACTGGTGAATAGACCCAGAGAGACCGTTATACAGCCTGCTCAAGGTTATTAAATCCTCACAACGAGAGAGAGACAGAGAAAGAGAAAAAAAGAAACTCTGCACACTTATGTGGAAACTACATGAAGTGTTCGAATTAGACAATGACCTATCCCTGGCCCCATCTGTATAACTCTGCTGTTCTACTGAGGACCTATCCCTGGCCCCCTCTGTATAGCTCTGCTGTTCTACTGAGGCCCTATCCCTGGCCCCCTCTGTATAGCTCTGCTGTTCTACTGAGGCCCTATCCCTGGCCCCCTCTGTATAGCTCTGCTGTTCTACTGAGGCCCTATCCCTGGCCCCCTCTGTATAGCTCTGCTGTTCTACTGAGGACCTATCCCTGGCCCCCTCTGTATAGCTCTGCTGTTCTACTGAGGCCCTATCCCTGGCCCCCTCTGTATAGCTCTGCTGTTCTACTGAGGCCCTATCCCTGGCCCCCTCTGTATAGCTCTGCTGTTCTACTGAGGCCCTATCCCTGGCCCCCTCTGCATAGCTCTGCTGTTCTACTGAGGCCCCATCCCTGGCCCCCTCTGCATAACTCTGCTGTTCTACTGAGGCCCTATCCCTGGCCCCCTCTGTATAGCTCTGCTGTTCTACTGAGGCCCTATCCCTGGCCCCCTCTGCATAGCTCTGCTGTTCTACTGAGGCCCTATCCCTGGCCCCCTCTGCATAGCTCTGCTGTTCTACTGAGGCCCTATCCCTGGCCCCCTCTGCATAGCTCTGCTGTTCTACTGAGGCCCTATCCCTGGCCCCCTCTGTATAGCTCTGCTGTTCTACTGAGGCCCTATCCCTGGCCCCCTCTGCATAGCTCTGCTGTTCTACTGAGGCCCTATCCCTGGCCCCCTCTGTATAGCTCTGCTGTTCTACTGAGGCCCTATCCCTGGCCCCCTCTGCATAGCTCTGCTGTTCTACTGAGGCCCCATCCCTGGCCCCCTCTGCATAACTCTGCTGTTCTACTGAGGCCCCATCCCTGGCCCCCTCTGCATAACTCTGCTGTTCTACTGAGGCCCCATCCCTGGCCCCCTCTGTATAGCTCTGCTGTTCTACTGAGGCCCTATCCCTGGCCCCCTCTGTATAGCTCTGCTGTTCTACTGAGGCCCTATCCCTGGCCCCCTCTGTATAGCTCTGCTGTTCTACTGAGGCCCTATCCCTGGCCCCCTCTGTATAGCTCTGCTGTTCTACTGAGGCCCTATCCCTGGCCCCCTCTGTATAGCCCTGCTGTTCTACTGAGGCCCTATCCCTGGCCCCCTCTGTATAGCTCTGCTGTTCTACTGAGGCCCTATCCCTGGCCCCCTCTGTATAGCTCTGCTGTTCTACTGAGGCCCTATCCCTGGCCCCCTCTGTATAGCTCTGCTGTTCTACTGAGGCCCCATCCCTGGCCCCCTCTGTTTAACTCTGCTGTTCTACTGAGGCCCTATCCCTGGCCCCCTCTGTATAGCTCTGCTGTTCTACTGAGGCCCCATCCCTGGCCCCCTCTGTTTAACTCTGCTGTTCTACTGAGGCCCTATCCCTGGCCCCCTCTGTATAACTCTGCTGTTCTACTGAGGCCCTGCCACCTTCCTTCTACAAGCTGCACTCTGTTGTTCTACTGAGGCCCTGCTACCTTCCTTCTACAAGCTACACTGTTCTACTGAGGCCCTGCCACCTTCCTTCTACAAGCTACACTGTTCTACTGAGGCCCTGCCATCTTCCTTCTACAAGCTACACTGTTCTACTGAGGCCCTGCCACCTTCCTTCTACAAGCTACACTGTTCTACTGAGGCCCTGCCATCTTCCTTCTACAAGCTACACTGTTCTACTGAGGCCCTGCCATCTTCCTTCTACAAGCTACACTGTTCTACTGAGGCCCTGCCATCTTCCTTCTACAAGCTACACTGTTCTACTGAGGCCCTGCCACCTTCCTTCTACAAGCTACACTGTTCTACTGAGGCCCTGCCACCTTCCTTCTACAAGATACAACCACTAGAGTCGAGCCAAGAGGACCCAGCCAGTCAGTCAAAATGTCAGTGTACAATTGACCTGTGACTGGGGTTTGTTTTAGTGTGTAGAATATGGATTAGGCCACGTTATTAGGGGTATTACTGCTCTGAGAGGGAGATAAGAGAATAATGATGGAGAATTAAAGAGATCAAGAGAGGACAGGGCTCGGTGTCTCTATACCCTCCATAATCCCCTCCTACTGCCCTACTTGGTCCTGCTCAGGCCCCCCTAAATGGGGGGCGACTGTCCCTTCGTCAGTCTCCACCTCCCCCCTGGCTCCTGAAATACCAAGGGGTAGTGAGGAATGGTGCCCCGGTCTATCAACATCGATCTCAATGATCGCCAGAAAATTACACTCATCACTTATTAATGGGTCACAGGTACAGCAACGACGTGAAGCACATCAAGATCCTGAACAGGGACGGCTGCTTTCACATCGCAGAGAACAACAAGTTCGGGAGTATATTAGTGAGTCTGTTTCCTTTTTTCAACGCCCTCAATGCATTTCACACAGAAATAACTCACTCGTAGCATTTCTCGAATTATGTGTCAAAACATGAATCTTATTTTAGCTGCTTGCTGTGTGAAAATGGCTGCAATTAGAGTTGGTTTACCGGTGTGGTTTACTTCACTGCCTGTAGGCCTTGTAGAGAGTTATAGACAGGGATTGGTCCTGGGTGGATTGGATGTGTTCTCTCCCTTCTATTCACCCAATATTATGTTGGCTTTAGCTATGCTTTACAAAGGACATTTTTACTGTTAGTCCTCCTCTGTAGTCTTCTTCTGTAGTCTTCTTCTGTAGTCTTCTTCTGTAGTCCTCTTCTGTAGTCTTCTTCTGTAGTCTTCTTCTGTAGTCTTCTTCTGTAGTCCTCTTCTGTAGTCCTCTTCTGTAGTCTTCTTCTGTAGTCCTCCTCTGTAGTCTTCTTCTGTAGTCCTCCTCTGTAGTCTTCTTCTGTAGTCTTCTTCTGTAGTCTTTTTCTGTAGTCCTCTTCTGTAGTCCTCTTCTGTAGTCCTCTTCTGTAGTCTTCTTCTGTAGTCCTCCTCTGTAGTCTTCTTCTGTAGTCTTCTTCTGTAGTCTTCTTCTTTAGTCCTCTTCTGTAGTCTTCTTCTGTAGTCTTCTTCTGTAGTCTTCTTCTGTAGTCCTCCTCTGTAGTCTTCTTCTGTAGTCTTCTTCTGTAGTCTTCTTCTGTAGTCCTCCTCTGTAGTCTTCTTCTGTAGTCCTCCTCTGTAGTCTTCTTCTGTAGTCTTCTTCTGTAGTCTTTTTCTGTAGTCCTCTTCTGTAGTCCTCTTCTGTAGTCCTCTTCTGTAGTCTTCTTCTGTAGTCCTCCTCTGTAGTCTTCTTCTGTAGTCTTCTTCTGTAGTCTTCTTCTTTAGTCCTCTTCTGTAGTCTTCTTCTGTAGTCTTCTTCTGTAGTCTTCTTCTGTAGTCCTCCTCTGTAGTCTTCTTCTTTAGTCCTCTTCTGTAGTCTTCTTCTGTAGTCTTCTTCTGTAGTCTTCTTCTGTAGTCCTCCTCTGTAGTCTTCTTCTGTAGTCTTCTTCTGTAGTCTTCTTCTGTAGTCTTCTTCTGTAGTCCTCCTCTGTAGTCTTCTTTCGTAGTCTTCTTCTGTAGTCTTCTTCTGTAGTCCTCTTCTGTAGTCTTCTTCTGTAGTCTTCTTCTGTAGTCTTCTTCTTTAGTCCTCTTCTGTAGTCTTCTTCTGTAGTCCTCTTCTGTAGTCTTCTTCTGTAGTCTTCTTCTTTAGTCCTCCTCTGTAGTCTTCTTCTGTAGTCTTCTTCTGTAGTCCTCCTCTGTAGTCTTCTTCTGTAGTCTTCTTCTGTAGTCCTCTTCTGTAGTCTTCTTCTGTAGTCCTCCTCTGTAGTCTTCTTCTGTAGTCTTCTTCTGTAGTCCTCCTCTGTAGTCTTCTTCTGTAGTCTTCTTCTGTAGTCCTCTTCTGTAGTCTTCTTCTGTAGTCCTCTTCTGTAGTCCTCCTCTGTAGTCTTCTTCTGTAGTCTTCTTCTGTAGTCCTCTTCTGTAGTCTTCTTCTGTAGTCCTCCTCTGTAGTCTTCTTCTGTAGTCTTCTTCTGTAGTCCTCCTCTGTAGTCTTCTTCTGTAGTCTTCTTCTGTAGTCTTCTTCTGTAGTCCTCTTCTGTAGTCTTCTTCTGTAGTCTTCTTCTGTAGTCCTCTTCTGTAGTCTTCTTCTGTAGTCCTCTTCTGTAGTCTTCTTCTGTAGTCTTCTTCTGTAGTCCTCTTCTGTAGTCTTCTTCTGTAGTCTTCTTCTGTAGTCTTCTTCTGTAGTCTTCTTCTGTAGTCTTCTTCTGTAGTCCTCCTCTGTAGTCTTCTTCTGTAGTCCTATTCTTTACACATAGCCTACTTTTATTGTTGCCAAACTTTTCATAAAATGTAAAACTACCTGACACATTTTCACTTAAAGCTAATTTGTAACTGGACAGAGGGAATTTTTAAACAGATTTAGAACGATATAAAGTACACTATTATTTTTCACACATCATTTTCATAGAAGTTGTGTTTTTAAGTGTTTTTAAGGCTATTTTGCTAACTGTGAGAGTGTTTGCCTGGGTGTATGGGTGTATGGGTGTGCAGGAACTGATTGAGTACTATCAACATTACTCCCTGAGGGAAGGCTTCCGAAGCCTGGACACCACACTGCAGTTCCCCTACAGAGAGCAGGAGAGCCCCGCTGCTATGCTCTGCACCAACAAACCTGGAGGAAAGAGTGAGTACACAGTACTATCACAACGCACACACACTACACTACTCTACACAATACTACACTACTCTACACAACACTACACTACACTATACTACACAATACTACACTACTCTACACAATACTACACTACTCTACACAACACAACACTGCTCTACACTACACTACACTACACTACTCTACACAACACAACACTACTCTACACTACACTACACTACTCTACACAACGCAACTCTACTCTACACTACACTACACTACTCTACACAACACAACACTACACTATACTACACAATACTACACTACTCTACACAACACAACACTGCTCTACACTACACTACACTACTCTACACAACACAACACTACACTATACTACACAATACTACACTACTCTACACAATACTACACTACTCTACACAACACAACACTGCTCTACACTACACTACACTACTCTACACAACACAACACTACACTACTCTACACAATACTACACTACTCTACACAACACAACACTAATCTACACTACTCTACACAACACTACACTACTCTACACTACTCAATACTACACTACTCTACACAACACTACACTAATCTACACTACACTACTCTACACAATACTACACTACTCTACACTACTCAATACTACACTACTCTACACAATACTACACTACTCTACACTACTCAATACTACACTACTCTACACAACGCAACTCTACACTACTCTACACTACACTACACTACACTACACTACTCTACACAACACAACACTACACTACACTACACAATACTACACTACTCTACACAACACAACACTAATCTACACTACTCTACACAACACTACACTACTCTACACTACTCAATACTACACTACTCTACACAACACTACACTAATCTACACTACACTACTCTACACAATACTACACTACTCTACACAACACTACACTACTCTACACTACACAATACTACACTACTCTACACAACGCAACTCTACACATCACTACACTACACTACTCTACACAACACTACACTAATCTACACTACTCTACACAACACTACACTACTCTACACTACTCAATACTACACTACTCTACACAACACTACACTAATCTACACTACACTACTCTACACAATACTACACTACTCTACACAATACTACACTACTCTACACAACACAACACTAATCTACACTACACTACTCTACACAACACTACACTACTCTACACAACACAACACTACACTACTCTACACAATACTACACTACTCTACACAACACAACACTAATCTACACTACACTACTCTACACAACACTACACTACTCTACACTACTCAATACTACACTACTCTACACAACGCAACTCTACTCTACACTACTCTACACTACTCTACACAACACAACACTACACTACTCTACACAATACTACACTACTCTACACAACGCAACTCTACTCTACACTACTCTACACTACTCTACACAACACAACACTACACTACTCTACACAACACTACACTACTCTACACAACACTACACTACTCTACACAACGCAACTCTACTCTACACTACTCTACACTACTCTACACAACACAACACTACACTACTCTACACAACACTACACTACTCTACACAACGCAACTCTACTCTACACTACACTACACAACACTACACTACTCTACACTACACTACACAACACCACACTACACTACTCTACACATCACTACACTACACTACACAACACTACTCTACACAACACTACACTACACTACACAACACTACACTACACTACACTACCCATCACTACACTATACTAAACTACACTACTCTACACTACTCTACTCTACTCTACACAATACTACACTACTCTACACTACACTACACTACTCATCACTACACTACACTATACTACACTACTCTACACTACACTACACTACTCATCACTACACTACACTACACTACTCTACTCTACACAACACTACACTACACTACACTACTCATCACTACACTATACTAAACTACACTACTCTACACTACACTACACTACTCTACACTACACTACTCTACTCTACACAATACTACACTATACTAAACTACACTACACTACTCATCACTAAACTACACTACACTACACTACTCTACACTACACTACTCTACTCTACACAATACTACACTATACTAAACTACACTACACTACTCATCACTAAACTACACTACTCTACACTACACTACACTACTCATCACTACACTACACTACACTACACTACTCTACTCTACTCTACACAATACTACACTATACTACACTACTCTACTCTACACAATACTACACTATACTACACTACTCATCACTACACTACACTACTCTACACTACACTACACTACTCTACTCTACTCTACACAATACTACACTATACTACACTACTCTACTCTACACAATACTACACTATACTACACTACTCATCACTACACTACACTACTCATCACTAAACTACACTACTCTACACTACACTACACTACTCATCACTACACTACACTACACTACACTACTCTACTCTACTCTACACAATACTACACTATACTAAACTACACTACTCTACACTACACTACACTACACTACACTACTCATCACTACACTACACTACACTACTCTACTCTACACAACACTACACTACACTACACAACACTACACTACACTACACTACTCATCACTACACTATACTAAACTACACTACTCTACACTACACTACTCTACACTACACTACTCTACTCTACACAATACTACACTATACTAAACTACACTACTCTACACTACACTACACTACTCATCACTACACTACACTACACTACACTACACTACACTACACTACACTACTCATCACTACACTACACTACACTAAACTACTCTACTCTACACAACACTACACTACACTACTCTACTCTACTCTACACAATACTACACTATACTACACTACCCTACTCTACACTACACTATACTATACTAAACTACACTACACTACACTACTCTACACACTACTCTACTCTACACTATACAATACTACTCTACTCTACACTCTGGCATCCATTCATTTTAGCATGAGACAGTGACAATTTGAATGACAATACTGCTGGAATGTTTTATGTCTAGTCAAGAGATGACAGGTCTAGATGGTCTAGATGACAGGTCTAGATGGTCTAGATGACAGGTCTAGATGACAGGTCTACTAGATGGTCTAGATGACAGGTCTAGATGACAGGTCTAGATGGTCTAGATGACAGGTCTAGATGGTCTAGATGACAGGGCTAGATGGTCTAGATGACATGTCTACAGGTCTAGATGGTCTAGATGACATGTCTACATGTCTAGATGGTCTAGATGACAGGTCTAGATGGTCTAGATGACAGATCTAGATGGTCTAGATGACAGGTCTAGATGGTCTAGATGACATGTCTAGATGGTCTAGATGGTCTAGATGACATTTCTACAGGTCTAGATGGTCTAGATGACAGGTCTAGATGTTCTAGATGACAGGTCTAGATGACATGTCTACAGGTCTAGATGGTCTAGATGACAGGTCTAGATGGCCTAGATGACAGGTCTAGATGGTCTATATGACAGGTCTAGATGGTCTAGATGACAGGTCTAGATGGCCTAGATGACAGGTCTAGATGGTCTAGATGACAGGTCTAGATGACAGGTCTAGATGGTCTAGATGACAGATCTAGATGGTCTAGATGACAGGTCTAGATGACATGTCTAGATGGTCTAGATGGTCTAGATGACATTTCTACAGGTCTAGATGGTCTAGATGACAGGTCTAGATGGTCTAGATGACAGGTCTAGATGACATGTCTACAGGTCTAGATGGTCTAGATGACAGGTCTAGATGGCCTAGATGACAGGTCTAGATGGTCTAGATGACAGGTCTAGATGGTCTAGATGACAGGTCTAGATGGCCTAGATGACAGGTCTAGATGGTCTAGATGACAGGTCTAGATGACAGGTCTACATGGTCTAGATGACATATCTAGATGACAGGTCTAGATGGTCTAGATGACAGGTCTAGATGGTCTAGATTACATTTCTACAGGTCTGGATGGTCTAGATGACAGGTCTAGATGGTCTAGATGACAGGTCTAGATGACATGTCTACAGGTCTAGATGGTCTAGATGACAGGTCTAGATGGTCTGGATGACAGGTCTAGATGGTCTAGATGACAGGTCTAAATGACTTGTCTAGGTGACAGGACAAGATGGTCGAATTGACATGTCTACAGGTCTAGATGGTCTAGATGACAGGTCTAGATGGCCTAGTTGACAGGTCTAGATGACAGGTCTACATGGTCTAGATAACAGGTCTAGATGGTCTAGGTGACAGGTCTAGATGACAGGTCTAGATGACAGGTCTACATGGTCTAGATGACAGATCTACATGGTCTAGATTACAGGTCTATATGGTCTAGATGACAGGTCTAGATGACAGGTCTAGATGGTCTAGATGACAGGTCTAGATGACAGGTCTAGATGGTCTAGATGACAGGTCTAGATGGTCTAGATTACAGGTCTACATGTTCTAGATGTCTGGTCTACTTGGTCTAGATGACAGGTCTACATGGTCTAGATGACAGGTCTACATGGTCTAGATGACAGGTCTACATGGTCTAGATGACAGGTCTACATGGTCTAGATGACAGGTCTACATGGTCTAGATGACAAGTCTACATGCTCTAGATGACAGGTCTACATGGTCTAGATGACAGGTCTAGATGGTCTAGATGACAGGTGAATACTGAATACTGTATAGTCCTGTGTTGCTGTTACACCATGAATAAAAGACAACAGAGACAGAGGAGAAGAGGCATGTTGGATCCTGGATCCCAGTGGTGAGCAACCTGGTGCCTCAACCGGTGCGGAGATGAGATTTCACTGTAGCACCATATGTCACCGTGTGAAAAGCGCAAGAAAATCTCCCAGGGTTTGCTGAAGGTTGTTTTGCAAGTGGGGAGATAAACACAGAAAGGAAAGGCTGATGCATACAGTCAGTCAGAAGCTGCTGCCAGTCTCACTCTGATAAATGCAGTCAGTCAGAAGCTGCTGCCAGTCTCACTCTGATAAATACAGTCAGTCAGAAGCTGCTGCCAGTCTCACTCTGATAAATACAGTCAGTCAGAAGCTGCTGCCAGTCTCACTCTGATAAATACAGTCAGTCAGAAGCTGCTGCCAGTCTCACTCTGATAAATACAGTCAGTCAGACGCTGCTGCCAGTCTCACTCTGATAAATACAGTCAGTCAGACGCTGCTGCCAGTCTCACTCTGATGAATACAGTCAGTCAGAAGCTGCTGCCAGTCTCACTCTGATGAATACAGTCAGTCAGTCAGAAGCTGCTGCCAGTCAGCTCCGTTTGCATTTAGTTGTCTCTCAAATGTCTTTCGGCCTTAAAACAATCACACAAACTGACAGACAGACAGACTGACAGACAGACAGACAAAATGGAGAGAGGAAGGAGGAGGAAAAACAAGTCCCTCACTGAAATAATAACCTCTCTCCTCCTCTCTCCTTCCCTCTCCTCCTGTCTAACGCCCCAGCTCACAGAATTCAGCTCCTTTATTCACTTGTAAATAACAAAAAAAAAAATTGCTGTTCATTTGAAGAGTTTTTCTTCTCCAAAACAGGTAAAAAAAAAAAAAATGTTTTGTTTCGAGGTAGAACCGTTTTGGGCTCCATGTAAAGCCTTCTGTGGAAAAGGTTCTACATGGAACCCAAAACAGTTCTACCAGAACCAAAAGTGTTCTACATGGAACCCAAAACAGTTCTACCAGAACCAAAAGTGTTCTACATGGAACCCAAAACAGTTCTACCAGAACCAAAAGTGTTCTACCTGGAACCAACAAAGGGTTCTCCTACGGGGACACCCGAAGAACCCATTCATGTTCTAGATATCACTTGTATGAATAAAACATCTGAGAACAGTCATATTTTACACATGAAGGTTAATCAGTCATTTTAAATGTGATATTTCTGAAATGCTAATGCATGGCTGAAATGCTAATGCATGGCTGAAATGCTAATGCATGGCTGAAATGCTAATGCACGGCTGAAATGCTAATGCATGGCTGAAATGCTAATGTTTGGCTGAAATGCTAATGAATGCCTGAAATGCTAATGCATGGCTGAAATGCTAATGCATGGCTGAAATGCTAATGAATGGCTGAAATGCTAATGCATGGCTGAAATGCTAATGCATGGCTGAAATGCTAATGAATGGCTGAAATGCTAATGCACGGCTGAAATGCTAATGCATGGCTGAAATGCTAATGCATGGCTGAAATGCTAATGAATGGCTGAAATGCTAATGCATGGCTGAAATGCTAATGAATGGCTGAAATGCTAATGCATGGCTGAAATGCTAATGCATGGCTGAAATGCCAATGCATGGCTGAAATGCTAATGCACGGCTGAAATGCTAATGCATGGCTGAAATGCTAATGTTTGGCTGAAATGCTAATGAATGGCTGAAATGCTAATGCATGGCTGAAATGCTAATGCATGGCTGAAATGCTAATGAATGGCTGAAATGCTAATGCATGGCTGAAATGCTAATGCATGGCTGAAATGCTAATGCACGGCTGAAATGCTAATGCATGGCTGAAATGCTAATGTTTGGCTGAAATGCTAATGAATGGCTGAAATGCTAATGCATGGCTGAAATGCTAATGCATGGCTGAAATGCTAATGAATGGCTGAAATGCTAATGCATGGCTGAAATGCTAATGCATGGCTGAAATGCTAATGCATGGCTGAAATGCTAATGCACGGCTTAAATGCTAATGCATGGCTGAAATGCTAATGTTTGGCTGAAATGCTAATACGTGGTTATCTTCCGTTTTGGACCTGACTCTATGCATATCTACATATCTGAGAAGAATCCCTCCTGGTTCCTACTTTTACAACATAGTCAACCCTCTAGAGCAGGGATGTCGATAGCATTCGGACTTCAACAACAATGTGTTATATTTCCTTGCCGTCAAAATGTTCACACAATAAACAGGCATTTCTGATGCTCCCTGACTGCAGTGATTATTAGTGAGCTGGACAGTCAATAAACTATATGAATGTAGGTCCATTATCATTCACACACCGTTTTGATTTGGTTTTAGCCATTTTAAAGTATATTGAGTTACCTGCATGATATGTGTCTAGTGGTAGATAGCTCCTCGGAGGGTTGTATGGAAACAGATATCCGACAGAGTAGAGAGGTATTAAAATCCTCATCAGATTTCTCCTCTGATCTTCCTCCACAGATACCACAGGTTGACAGGGTTTGTGTGAATCCAGGTTCTCCTCATTAGTAACTAGCCAGGGTTATATATATATATATATATATATATATATATATATATAAACTGGGTGGTTGGAGCCCTGAATGCTGATTGGCTGAAAGCCGTGATCTATTTTTTAAATGTTTTATTTCACCTTGATTTAACCAGGTTGGCTAGTTGAGATCAAGTTCTCATTTACAACTGCGACCTGGCCAAGATAAAGCATAGCAGTTTGACACATACACCAACACAGAGTTACACATGGAGTAAAACAAACATACAGTCAATAATACAGTAGAAAAAGTCTATATACAGTGTCTGCAAATGAGGTAGGATTAGGGAGGTAAGGCAATAAATAGGCCATAGTGGAGAAATAGTTACAATATAGGAGTGATAGATGTGCAGAAGATGAGTGTGCAAGTAGAGATACTGCAAAGGAGCAAAATAAATCAAATAAATAACAGTATGGGGATGAGGTAGTTGGATGGGCTATTTACGGATGGGCTATGTACAGGTGCAGTGATCTGTGAGCTGCTCTGACAACCGGTGCTTAAAGCTAGTGAGGGAGATATGAATCTCCAGCTTCAGTGATTTGTGCAGTTCGTTCCAGTCATTGGCAGCAGAGAACTGAAAGGAAAGGCAGCAGAAGGAGGAATTGGCTTTGGGGATGACCAGTAAAATATACCTGCTGGAGCGCCTGCTACGGGTGGGTGCTTCTATGGTGATCAGTGAACTGAGATAAGGCGGGTGTCACGCCCTGACCTTAGAGAGCCTTTTTTATTCTCTATTTGGTTAGGTCAGGGTGTGACTTGGGTGGGCAAATCTATGTTTCTATTTCTTTGTTGGCCGGGTATGGTTCCCAATCAGAGGCAGCTGTTTATCGTTGTCATACTTAGGCAACCCTTTTTTCCCACCTTAGATTGTGGGATCTTGTTTGTGTGTAGTCGCTTTCTGCACTGCATGTAGCTTTACGCTAGTTTTTGTATTTTGTTGTTTTTTCGGTTTTAAAATAAATAAAAATGTACGCCTACCACGCAGCAACTTGGTCCAATCCATCTTTAAACGATTGTGACTTTACCTAGCAAAGACTTATAGATGACCTGGAGCCAGTGGGTTTGGCGACGAGTATGAAGCGAGGGCCAGCCAACGAGGGCATACAGGTCGCAGTGGTGGGTAGGATATGGGACTTTGGTAACAAAATGGATGGCACTGTGATAGACAGCATCCAATTTGCTGAGTAGTGTTGGAGGCTATTTTGTAAATGACATCGCAGAAGGCAAGGATTGGTAGGATGGTCAGTTTTACGAGGGTATGTTTGGCAGCATGAGTGAAGGATGCTTTGTTGCGAAATAGGAAGCCAATTCTAGATTTATTTTTGGATTGGAGATGCTTAATGTGAGTCTGGAAGGAGAGTTTACAGTCTATCCAGACACCTTGGTATTTGTAGTTGTCCACATATTCTAAGTCAGAACCTTCCAGAGTAGTGTTGCTGGATAGGCGGTCAGGTGCGGGCAGCAATCGGTTGAAGAGCATGCATTTAGTTTTACTTGCATTTAAGAGCAGTTGGAGGCCACGGAAGGAGAGTTGTATGGCATTGAAGCTCATCTGTAGGGTTGTTAACACAGTGTCCAAAGAAGAGCCAGAAATATACAGAATGGTGTCGTCTGCATAGAGGTGGATCAGAGAATCACCAGCAGCAAGAGTGACATCATTGATGTATACAGAGAAGAGGGTCGGCCCGAGGATTAAACCCTGTGGCACCCCCATAGAGACTGCCAGAGGTCCGGACATCAGGCCCTCCGATTTGACACACTGAACTTTGTCTGAGAAGTAGTTGGTGAACCAGGCGAGGCAATCATTTGAGGAACCAAGGCTGTTGAGTCTGCCACTAAGAATGTGGTGATTGACAGAGTCGAAAGCCTTTGCCAGGTCGATGAATACAGCTGTACTGTATTGTCTCTTATCAGTTATGATATCATTTAGGACCTTGAGCGTGACTGAAGTGCACCCATGACCAGCTCTGAAACCAGATTGCATAGCGGAGAAAGTGCGGTGGGATTCGAAATGGTCAGTAATCTGTTTGTTTACTTGGCTTTCGAAGACCTTAGGGTAGGATAGATATAGGTCTGTAGCAGTTTGGGTCAAGAGTGTCCCCCCCTTTGAAGTGGGGGATGACCGCAGCTGCTTTCCAATCTTTGGGAATCTCAGACGACACGAAAGAGAGGTTGAACAGGCTAGTAATAGGGGTTGCAACAATTTCAGCAGATCATTTTAGAAAGGGTCCAGATTGTCTAGCCCGGCTGATTTGTAGGGGTCCAGATTTTGCAGCTCTTTCAGAACATCAGCTGACTGGATTTGGGAGAAGGAGAAATGGAGAAGGCTTGGGCGAGTTGCTGTTATATTGCCTGGTTCACATCAGCTCCGTTGTATTGCTCTGGACCTGCTGGTCAGATGGGACATCATATGATGGCCGAAGCAGATAGCAGGTCCTTACGGTGACATGGGCTTTGGGGTAAACACCCACACTCGAACACACACACAAAGAAACAGTCTGGACATAGTGGAGGACAGTTGGGTAAATTCCATTTCAATACCATTTAACGTCCATTCAGTTGCTCATAAAATATGAAGCATCATATGAAGAATTGAGTGTATGTTGAATTAATCAACGATAAACCAATATATCGGTACATTCTAAAAAGGAATGGACATTTTCTAATCATGATTTCAACTCCAGTGCTCACCCTGAGGTTTTTAAAACGTAGACTACAAATAGGAAGTGGACCTAAAGGGTATTCTATAAGGCGGGGATCATTACGTACATTTTCACCAACTCAGTCAGATTGTTGTGGTTGTTTGGGTTTCTGGTCGGAGGCTGTGTTCATCTCTCAATCTGCACGCTTCTACGGCCTGATGCTGCTTCTGAGTGTTAATTAAACATGCTTTTCTCTCCTCTCCTTCTCCCTCCTCTGCTTTGCCCTCCTCTCTCCTACCTGCTCCCTCCCCTCCCCTCCCTTCTACCTGGTCCCTCCCCTCCCTTCTACCTGCTCCCTCCCCTCCCTTCTACCTGCTCCCTCCCCTCCCTTCTACCTGCTCCCTCCCCTCCCTCCTACCTGCTCCCTCCCCTCCCTTCTACCTGCTCCCTCCCCTCCCTTCTACCTGCTCCCTTACCTCCCTTCTACCTGCTCCCTCCCCTCCCTCCTACCTGCTCCCTCCACTCCCTTCTACCTGCTCCCTCCCCTCCCTCCTACCTGCTCCCTCCCCTCCCTCCTACCTGCTCCCTCCCCTCCCTCCTACCTGCTCCCTCCCCTCACTCCTACCTGCACTCTCCCCTCTCTCCTACCTACTCCCTCCTCTCTCCTACCTGCTCCCTCCTCTCCCCTACCTACTCCCTCCTCTCCCCTACCTACTCCCTCCTCTCCCCTACCTGCCCCCTCCCCCGCTCCCCTACCTGCTCCCTCCTCTCCCCTACCTACTCCCTCCTCTCTCCTACCTACTCCCTCCTCTCCCCTACCTACTCCCTCCTCTCCCCTACCTACTCCCTCCTCTCCCCTACCTACTCCCTCCTCTCCCCTACCTGCTCCCTCCTCTCCCCTACCTACTCCCTCCTCTCCCCTACCTACTCCCTCCTCTCCCCTACCTGCTCCCTCCCCTCCCTTCTACCTGCTCCCTCCCCTCCCTTCTACCTGCTCCCTCCCCTCCCTCCTACCTGCTCCCTCCCCTCCCTTCTACCTGCTCCCTCCCCTCCCTTCTACCTGCTCCCTTACCTCCCTTCTACCTGCTCCCTCCCCTCCCTCCTACCTGCTCCCTCCACTCCCTTCTACCTGCTCCCTCCCCTCCCTCCTACCTGCTCCCTCCCCTCCCTCCTACCTGCTCCCTCCCCTCCCTCCTACCTGCTCCCTCCCCTCACTCCTACCTGCACTCTCCCCTCTCTCCTACCTACTCCCTCCTCTCTCCTACCTGCTCCCTCCTCTCCCCTACCTACTCCCTCCTCTCCCCTACCTACTCCCTCCTCTCCCCTACCTGCCCCCTCCCCCGCTCCCCTACCTGCTCCCTCCTCTCCCCTACCTACTCCCTCCTCTCTCCTACCTACTCCCTCCTCTCCCCTACCTACTCCCTCCTCTCCCCTACCTACTCCCTCCTCTCCCCTACCTACTCCCTCCTCTCCCCTACCTACTCCCTCCTCTCCCCTACCTACTCCCTCCTCTCTCCTACCTACTCCCTCCTCTCCCCTACCTACTCCCTCCTCTCCCCTACCTACTCCCTCCTCTCACCTACCTGCTCCCTCCTCTCCCCTACCTACTCCCTCCTCTCCCCTACCTACTCCCTCCTCTCCCCTACCTACTCCCTCCTCTGTCCTACCTACTCCCTCCTCTCCCCTACCTACTCCCTCCTCTCTCCTACGTACTCCCTCCTCTCCCCTACCTACTCCCTCCTCTCCCCTACCTACTCCCTCCTCTCTCCTACCTACTCCCTCCTCTCCCCTACCTACTCCCTCCTCTCCCCTACCTACTCCCTCCTCTCCCCTACCTACTCCCTCCTCTCCCCTACCTACTCCCCCCCTCCCCTACCTACTCCCCCCCTCCCCTACCTACTCCCCCCCTCCCCTACCTACTCCCTCCTCTCCCCTACCTACTCCCTCCTCTCCCCTACCTACTCCCTCCTCTCTCCTACCTGCTCCCTCCTCTCCCCTACCTACTCCCTCCTCTCTCCTACCTGCTCCCTCCTCTCCCCTACCTACTCCCTCCTCTCCCCTACCTGCTCCCTCCTCTCTCCTACCTACTCCCTCCTCTCTCCTACCTACTCCCTCCTCTCCCCTACCTACTCCCTCCTCTCCCCTACCTACTCCCTCCTCTCCCCTACCTGCCCCCTCCCCCGCTCCCCTACCTACTCCCTCCTCTCCCCTACCTGCTCCCTCCCAACACTCTCCAACCTGCTCCCTACCCCCGCTCTCCTACCTGCTCCCTCCCAACACTCTCCTACCTACTCCCTCCTCTCCCCTCTGCTCCCTCCTCCCGCTCTCCTACCTGCTCCCTCCCCCCTCCCCTACCTACTCCCTCCTCTCCCCTACCTGCTCCCTCCTCCCGCTCTCCTACCAACTCCCTCCTCTCCCCTACCTACTCCCTCCTCTCCTACCTGCTCCCTCCCCCCTCCTCTCCTACCTGCTCCCTCCTTTCCTCTCCGCTACCTGCTCCATCCTTCCTCTCCCCTACCTGCTTTCTCCTCTCCTCTCCTCTCCTCTCCTCTCCTCTCCTCTCCTCTCCTCTCCTCTCCTCTCTTCTCTTCTCTTCTCTTCTCTTCTCTTCTCTTCTCTTCTCTTCTCTTCTCTTCTCTTCTCTTCTCTTCTCCTCTCCTCTCCTCTCCTCTCCTCTCCTCTGCCATAGATCCATTGCTCTGTGGGCTGTCTTATGTAACTTCTGCGGGCTACTGCTTTGTTCCCCCCTCCTCTGCTCCTTTCTGGTCAGGTACCACGTCTCCTTATTCCATCACTTCTCATTGTGGGGCTCTGACTACTTAGCATGCGTAGTGAGTCTAGTCTAGTCCCTACCTGCTCCCTCCTCCCACTCCCCTACCTGCTACTGACTACTTAGCATGCGTAGTGAGTATAGTCTAGTCCCTACCTGCTCCCTCCTCCCACTCCCCTACCTGCTACTGACTACTTAGCATGCGTAGTGAGTCTAGTGAGTCTGGCTCCCTCCATCTCACCTAGCTCCCTCCATCTCACCATCTCACCTCGCTCCCTCCATCTCACCATCTCACCTCGCTCCCTCCATCTCACCTCGCTCCCTCCATCTCACCTCGCTCCCTCCATCTCACCTCGCTCCCTCCATCTCACCTCGCTCCCTCCATCTCAACTCGCTCCCTCCATCTCACCATCTCACCTCGCTCCCTCCATCTCACCTCGCTCCCTCCATCTCACCATCTCACCTCGCTCCCTCCATCTCACCATCTCACCTCGCTCCCTCCATCTCACCATCTCACCTCGCTCCCTCCATCTCACCTCGCTCCCTCCATCTCACCATCTCACCTCGCTCCCTCCATCTCACCTCGCTCCCTCCATCTCACCATCTCACCTCGCTCCCTCCATCTCACCATCTCACCTTGCTCCCTCCATCTCGCCATCTCACCTCGCTCCCTCCATCTTGCTGGAAATGTTTGTGTGTAAGTGTAGTGTGTGTGTGTGTGTGTGTGTGTGTGCAGGGGGGTCAGGGGTTCTATGTGGGTATATGTGTGTTTGTGTACATGCCTGCATGCATATTTGTTACACTCTGTATGTGTGTGTGTGTACAATCATAGTGTTATTTCATATGTGTGTGTTAGCACCAAGACCTTTTACATGTGACAAGACAATGAGGCGGGCCAAATAGACTGACCTTAACTGGGTCATCATATCACACCTCAGTGACTCTGACAGACAGCTTTGCAGACCAATCAAATCAGCCTATTTAAGCTGTCAGGTCAGTGAAGCATTTTTCCACTACAGCAGTAGTAATACAGGCCAAACCTGCCATGTACCCAGCAGAGCTAACCAGCTCCAGCTCCGTATCTGTCTTTTTCCTTTGTTATCTTACTGTGTGCATGACTGCAGCTCACAGACAGGCAGGCAGGCAGGCAGGCAGGCAGCCAGGCAGACAGGTATTTCAGTCAAGGTATTTCACATCAGCAGCAGACAGAGGTTGTCTGGCACTCTCTCTCTCACACACGCCAACTTTGTCTCAGAGCATTTCGTTATATTTTGTACGTAGATCCGAGACACTCCAATTAGTATGATGTGCTACGTTTCGTATGGTATGTATTAGTTTGTGGATGTCCATCACCCATTTCGTATGATATGTTACAAATTACAATTCGTATCATACAGTATGTTATGAATTTGCAAAAATAACAATATGCTATGAATTTGAAAATGTATGTTATGTTATGAATTCCAATTTATTGTGGCTAACGTTGGCTAGGTTGCTAATTCTAATGTTTGGGGTTAAGGTTAGGGTTAAGATAAGGAGTTAGGTTAAAAGGGTTAAGGTTAGGCTTAGGGGAAGGGTTAGCTCACATGCTAAGGACTGTAGTTGCAAAGTAGCAAAAACATTAGTAAGTAGTTCAAATGTTGCTAATTAGCTCAAACGGTAAAGTTGTTCATGATGAGATTTGAACACGCGACCTTTGCCTTGCTAGACGTTTGCGTTATAGTCTGTGTAGCCTACAAACTTACCCACAACTTTTCTAACTACTGCATTCCCTGTCTTAGTAATCATAAGCACAATTGAATGTTATTTTTTTTAGGAGGGGAGTATGCTACCTGTAGCTATTCACATGTTTTACACAAATACACTACATCACCAAAAGAATGTGGAAACCTGCTCATCGAACTTCTCATCCCAAAATCATGGGCATCAATATGGGGTTGGTCCCCACTTTTGCTGCTATAACAGCCTCCATTCTTCTGGAAAGGCTTTCCACTAGATGTTGGAACATTTCTGCAGGGACTTGCTTCCATCCAGCGTTAGTGAGGTCGGGCACTGATGTTGGGCGATTAAGCTTGTTTTTGCAGTCTATTCATAACCAAAGTTGTTCAATGGGGTTGAGGCCAGGGTTCTGTGCAGGCCAGTCAAGTTCTACCGCACCGATCTCAACAGGTCCATTTCTGTATGGACCTCACTTTGTGCATGCTAAAAAAGGAATCCCAAAGCCTATCCCAAACTGTTGCCACAAAGTTAGATGCACAGCATTATCAACAATGTCATTGTATGCTGTAGCGTTAAGATTTCCCTTCACTGGAACTAAGGGGCCTGAACCATGAAAAACAGTCCCAGACCGTTATTCCTCCTCCACCAAACTTTACAGTTGGCACTATGCATTCGGGCGGTTAGCGTTCTCCTGGCATCTGCCAAACCCAGATTTGTCCCTCAGACTGCCAGATAATGAAAAGTAATTCATCACTCCAGAGAATGCTTTTCCACTACTCCAGAATCCAAAAGCTTTACACCACTCCAACCGATGCTTGGCATTGTACATGGTGATGTTAGGTTTGTGTGCAGCTGCTCCGCCATGTAAACCCATTTCAGGAAGCTCCCGGTGAACAGTTCTTGTGCTGATGTTGCTTCCAGAGGCAGTTTGGGACAGATTATTTATTTTACACATTACGCGCTTCAGCACTCGGCGGCCCCGTTCTGTGAGCTTGTGTGGCCTACCACTTCGTGGCTGAGCCATTGTTGCTCCTTGACTTTTCCACTTCACAATAACAGCACTTACAGTTGACCGGGGAAGGTCTAGCAGGGCAGACATTTTACGAACTGACTTGTTGAAAAGGTGGCATCCTGTGACAGGGCCACATTGAAAGTCCACTGAGCTCTTCAGTAAGGCCATTCTACTGCCAATGTTTGTCTTTGGAGATTGCATGGTTGTGTGCTCGATTTTATACACCTGTCAGCAACGGGTGTGGCTGAAATAGCCGAATCCACTAATTTGAAGGGGTGTCCACATACTTTTGCACATATAGTGAAGAGTGGCAGTCGGTGCCATTTAAGATGAGGGAGGATGATTTATTTTTCTCATGAGCATGTCCTTATTTCTATTACAGCATATTGGATGACTATCATTCATATTCCATACAATTACCCCTATACCCATCATGAGGTTGCTACAACCTAGCGTATGAATGGAAGTTGACAATGCAGATGCACACATGTCGAGAGTAAAATTTGAGGTGACAGACAGTGATACATTCAAAACCGTCTTGCAAACTCTTGCCTGCATCTAGCTGATCTAGATTGTAATCATTAGTCTAACTGTTGCAAATTAGAGTTTATATTGGACAAATCCTGGTATGTTTATCCTAGTTTAGTTCTATTTGCTTATGTTTAAGAAAAGTTTTACAACAGAATCGGTGAAATGAATACACCCCTGATCACACGTAAACATAGATCACTTTCATAGCAGCCACTTTGTATTCCTTCTCACATATATGCTCTCTCTTCCTCTCACCTCCTCCCTTCACTTGTGTAAATTCCACAAATTAACTTTTAACACAGCACACCTGTTAATAGAAATGCATTCCAGTTGACTACCTCATGAAGCTAGTTGAGAGAATGCCAAGAGTGTGCAAAACTGTCATCACTGGCATCACTGGCTATTTGGGCGGGATTTGTTTTATACGTAGTCTATGATCTGTTAAAGATAACATAGTCTTTGTTCTGTTAAAGATAACATATTCTATGATCTGTTAAAGATAACGTAGTCTGTGGTCTGTTAAAGATAACGTAGTCTGTGGTCTGTTAAAGATAAAGTAGTCTTTGTTCTGTTAAAGATAACATAGTCTATGGTCTGTTAAAGATAACATATTCTATGATCTGTTAAAGATAACGTAGTCTGTGGTCTGTTAAAGATAACGTAGTCTGTGGTCTGTTAAAGATAACGTAGTCTGGTCTGTTAAAGATAACGTAGTCTTTGTTCTGTTAAAGATAACATAGTCTATGGTCTGTTAAAGATAACATATTCTATGATCTGTTAAAGATAACATAGTCTGTGGTCTGTGAAAGATAACATAGTCTGTGGTCTGTTAAAGATAAGAGCCTTTGGTCTGTGAAAGATAACATAGTCTATGGTCTGTTAAAGATAACATTTTCTCTGATCTGTTAAAGATAACATAGTCTGTGGTCTGTTAAAGATAACATAGTCTGTGGTCTGTTAAAGATAACGTAGTCTGTGGTCTGTTAAAGATAACGTAGTCTGTGGTCTGTTAAAGATAACGTAGTCTGTGGTCTGTTAAAGATAACATAGTCTGTAGGGTGTTGAAGATAACATAGTCTGTAGTGTGTTGAAGGTAACATAGTCTGTAGTGTGTTGAAGATAATTCATCATCCAATAAGATACAGTCTATGGTCAGTTTAAAATAGCACAGCATCCAATAAGATACAGTCTATGGTCAGTTTAAGATAGCACAGCATCCAATAAGATACAGTCTATGGTCAGTTTAAGATAGCACAGCATCCAATAAGATACAGTCTATGGTCAGTTTAAGATAGCACAGCATCCAATAAGATACAGTCTATGGTCAGTTTAAGATAGCACAGCATCCAATAAGATACAGTCTATGGTCAGTTTAAGATAGCACAGCATCCAATAAGATACAGTCTATGGTCAGTTTAAGATAGCACAGCATCCAAGAAGAGACAGATTGAAGGAACCTTCAAATGGTCCAGTTTATAGTTAAACCCACCACCCGTATGAGTGTGGATTATGCTGTTGACACAATCCAGGCCACAATCAAAACAGACACTTCATTTGGACGGGATGTGCCCCGGCTTTGCACAAATCATTCCTTTAAATGGGGCTGGGATAAGAGAGAAGAGAGAAAAGGGAGTGATGTGATTGTGCATGCCTCAACATCTCCCTCAGACTGTCTGGAGTGAAAGAGAGGATAACATCCATGTGTGTGAGAGAAAGAGAGACAGACAGAGAGAGAAATAGAGAGCGAGAAGGAGAAATACAGAGAGGGAGAAAGGGGAGAGAGAGAGGGGTAGAGAGAGAAATAGACAGAGAGAGAGAGAGAGACAGAAAAGGGAGAGGGAGAGGGGTAGAGAGAGGGAGAGGGGAGAGAAAGAGGGTGTGAAGAGAGAGAGAGAGAGAGAAAGAGGGGGTGAAGAGAGAGAGAGAGATAAAGAGGGGGTGAAGAGAGAGAGAGAGAAGGGTGAATAAAGACATTTCAAATGTCATGGACAAAGGGGGAAAAAATAAACATAAATATGGGTTGTATTTTCAATGGTGTTTGTTCTTCACTGGTTGCCCTTTTCTTGAGGCAACAGGTCACAAATCTTGCTGCTGTGATGGCACACAGTGTAATTTCACCCAGTAGATATGGGAGTTTATGGGTCTGTGTAATCTGAGGGAAATATGTGTCTCTAACATGGTCATACATTTGGCAGGAGGTTAGGAAGTGCAGCTCAGTTTCCACCTCATTTTGTGGGCAGTATGCACATAGCCTGTTTTCTCTTGAGAGCCATGTCTGCCTACGGCAGCCTTTCTCAATAGCAAGGCTATGCTCACTGAGTCTGTACATAGTCAAAGCTTTCCTTAATTTTGGGTCAGTCACAGTGGTCAGGTATTCTGTCTACTCAAATTCTTTGCAACGTGTCAAGTAATTAGCTTTTTGTTTTCTCATGATTTGGTTGGGTCTAATTGTGTTGCTGTCCTGGGGCTCTGAGGGGTGTGTTTGTGTTTGTGAACAGAGCCCCAGGACCAGCTTACTTAGGGGGCTCTTTCCCAGGTTCATCTCTCTGTAGGTGTTTTACGTTGAACAGAGAGGACATTTTACCAGAATTCTGCATGCAGTCTCAATTTGTTGTTTGTCACATTTTGCGAATTCTTGGTTGGTGAGCGGACCCCAGACCTCACAACCACAAAGGGCAATGGGCTCTATAACTGATTCAAATATTTTTAGCCAGATCCCAGATATGTTGAATTTTACGTTCCTTTTGATGGCATAGAAGGCCCTTCTTGCCTTGTCTCTCAGATCGTTAACAGATTTGTGGAAGTTACCTGTGGCACTGATGTTTAGGCCAAGGTATGTATAGTTTTTTGTGTGCTCTAGGGCAACTGTGTCTAGATGGTATTTGTATTTGTGGTCCTGGCGACTGGACCTCGTTTGGAACACCATTATTTTGGTCTTACTGAGATTTACTGTCCCAGGTCTGTCAGGGCCCAGGTCTGTCAGGGCCCAGGTCTGTCAGGGCCCAGGTCTGTCAGGGCCCAGGTCTGTCAGAATCTGTGCAGAATATCTAGGTGCTGCTGTTGGCCCTCCTTGGTTGGTGACAGAAGCACCAGATCATCAGCAAACAGTAGACATTTGACTTCAGATTCTAGCTGGGTGAGTCCGGATGCTGCAGACTGTTCTAGTGCCCTCGCCAATTCTCTCTCCCTCTCTTACTCTCTCTCGTTCTCTCCCCCTCCCCCCTTCTCTCTTTCTCCACAGTGTTCACCCCTAAGGTGATAGGTGTGGCGAAAGCCCGCTATGACTTCAGCTCCAGGGACACCAGAGAGCTGTCTCTACAGGAGGGAGACGTGGTTAAAATCTACACCAAGTCAGGAGCCAATGGCTGGTGGAGGGGAGAGGTCAACGGCAGGGTGAGTGCCCCCCCCCCCCCCCCCCCAGACACCAATCAGTTTCTCCAGTTAATCACCTGTCTGTTATTTATATATATATTTATATGAGTTGGGGAGAGAGAGTCACATACAAAACAACCAAACACACAAACATACAGTGCAATGTGATATTTACGTTTTTTAAAAATGTTTAATACATTTGCAAACATTTTCCCCGAAAAACAGTTTTTGCTTTTTCATTATGGGGTATTGCGTGTATATTGATGAGGGGAAGAATATTTGTTGTGATTTAATACATTTTAGAAAAAGTCCCTGTACCCTGTACATACCATGTATACACACCAACACAGCACCTGGTTAGGTCTACTCTTTGATATTGCATATGAACACGTCCTATTCTAAGGCAGTATGTGTGCATGTTTTCATGTGAGTGGGGCCTAAGAGAGCGTTTTTGTGCGAATGTCTGTATAGACTGATATATGTTGTCTGTCTGTCTGACTCTGCTGCTAAAGTGATCACTAAATAGCTCTGTAGCAGAGCAGTGCCTGCCGCTCTTTAGAGGGGGATAGATGGGCCGGTGTTATCTAGTATTGCCTGATTCTTTAGAGGGGGATAGATGGGCCAGTGTTATCTAGTATTGCCTGATTCTTTAGAGGGGGATAGATGGGCCGGTGTTATCTAGTATTGCCTGATTCTTTAGAGGGGGATAGATGGGCCAGTGTTATCTAGTATTGCCTGATTCTTTAGAGGGGGATAGATGGGCCGGTGTTATCTAGTAACGCCTGATTCTTTAGAGGGGGATAGATGGGCCGGTGTTATCTAGTATTGCATGATTCTTTAGAGGGGGATAGATGGGCCGGTGTTATCTAGTAACGCCTGATTCTTTAGAGGGGATAGATGGGCCGGTGTTATCTAGTAACGCCTGATTCTTTAGAGGGGGATAGATGGGCCGGTGTTATCTAGTAACGCCTGATTCTTTAGAGGGGATAGATGGGCCGGTGTTATCTAGTAACGCCTGATTCTTTAGAGGGGATAGATGGGCCGGTGTTATCTAGTATTGCCTGATTCTTTAGAGGGGGATAGATGGGCCAGTGTTATCTAGTATTACCTGATTCTTTAGAGGGGGATAGATGGGCCGGTGTTATCTAGTAAATTCTGATTCTTTAGAGGGGGATAGATGGGCCGGTGTTATCTAGTATTGCCTGATTCTTTAGAGGGGGATAGATGGGCCAGTGTTATCTAGTATTGCCTGATTCTTTAGAGGGGGATAGATGGGCCGGTGTTATCTAGTAAATTCTGATTCTTTAGAGGGGGATAGATGGGCCGGTGTTATCTAGTATTGCCTGATTCTTTAGAGGGGGATAGATGGGCCAGTGTTATCTAGTATCGCCTGATTCTTTAGAGGGGGATAGATGGGCCGGTGTTATCTAGTAACGCCTGATTCTTTAGAGGGGGATAGATGGGCCGGTGTTATCTAGTAACGCCTGATTCTTTAGAGGGGGATAGATGGGCCGGTGTTATCTAGTAACTGGTGTTATCTAGTATCTGGTATAGTACAGGTTATCTGGCTAACATGATGAAACTCAGGTGTCCCCTTGAAGATTATTGGTGGATGAATGAGTCCACACACACCCACACACCCATACACACTATTCCCCCTTTCATTTCTCATTGCCTTTCTTATTTTCTTCTGCAGGTGGGCTGGTTTCCATCTACCTACGTGGAGGAAGGAGAGGAATGAGTCATGGAGAAAAGAGGAAAATACAGAGAGACGGAGAGACCGACAGAGTGAACCGATTGGCTGTTCGGCCTGAACTGGACATTCTATGGCTTATCTGATTGCTCGCTGAGAACTTGACATTCTATGGTTGACCCTCCTATTGGCTGTTGCCTCAATAACGACCCAGAATCCTCCTGGGAGAATAGAGGGTTCCTCGATGGAATAGTGACTGGTTGTCTCTGGTCTGCCTCTTCAACAGACCAGCAGCTTGGCTGTCAGCATGGGAAGGACCTTTGCAAGAACCAAGATCCCTACTTCCGTCAATCCCTCTCCCCTAACTCAGCTACTGCAGGTTGTCTCTTAAATGCCGCACATCCGTTCATCCATCCATCCATCCATCTGCACCACTCAGGATATAGCTAAGACTGTCTAAAAGGAAAGAGAAAAGAGAGAGCGAGAGAAGAGACTGAGAGAGGAGGCAGGGATTTGCCACACCGCAGGGCTTTGTCTGTCCTGACCTTGCCTGTGTTGCTCTGTTCCACTTACCTTGGTGATTATTGATGACTTGATGCAGCGGCATCCCCATACACACACACACACACACACACATACACGGCTGGAAACGCTGTCATGAAACACCTCCCAAACCACTCCCCACAGATTACAATAACTGAACACAACACACATTCTCCCCTACAAACCTCACGGTGTTGTGTTGTCTTTGCTATTAGCCTCCCCATGTTCTCAACTCTCCAGCTGTTCAGCAGGCTGGGTACGGGGCTGTCGCTGTGTGTTGATTTGATAGGGGTCTGGCTGGTTTCTGAGGGAACAAGCTAGTGTTGCCATGCTACCCTACGACTCTCTCTCTCAATTCAATTCAATTCAAGGGGCTTTATTGACTTGGGAAACATATGTTAACATTGCCAAAGTAAGTGAGGTAGATAATATACAAAAGTGAAATAAACAATAAACAGTAAACATTACACTCACAGAAGTTCCAAAAGAATAAAGAAATTGCAAATGTCATATTATGTCTATATACCTGTATAATATCTCTCTCTCCTCTCTTTCTCCTTATCAAATCAAATCAAACCAAATGTATTTGTCACATGTGCCGATATACATTTGTAGACCTTACGTGAAATGCTTACTTTACAAGCCCTTATCCAACAACGCAGTTCAAGAAATAGAGTTAAGAAAATATTTACTAAATAAACTAAAGTTAAAAAAACAGGGAATGTATTGACGCCTCTTGCCTCAGTGCTTTAGACCGAACTCCGGAGCACCCCGGATGGCAGGAAGCTTGGCCCCAGAGATGAACTGGGCTGTACAGACTACCCTCAGTAGCGCCTTGCCTTCAGCTGCTAAGCAGTTGCCGTACCAGGCGGTGATGCAACCGGTCAGGATGCTCTCGATGGTGCAGTTGTAGACCTTTTTGAGGATCTGGGGACCCATGTCCTCTTCACAGCATTGTTGCTGTGTTTGGACCATGATAGTTTGTTGGTGATGTGGACATCAAGGAACTTGAAACTCTCGACCCGCTCCACTTAAGCCCCGTCGATGTTAATGGGGGCCTGTTAGGCCCTCCTTTTCCTGTAGTCCACGGTCAGCTCCTTAGTCTTGCTCACATTGAGAGAGAGGTTGTTGTCCTGGCACCACACTGCCAGGTCTCTGACCTCCTCCCTATAGGCTGTCTCATCGTTGTCATTGATCAGGCCTACCACTGTTGTGTCATCAGCAAACTTAATAATGGTGTTGGAGTCGTGCTTGGCCATGCAGTCGTGGGTGAACAGGGAGTACGTGGCAGATGTGTTGTTGCCTACCCTCACCACCTGGAGGAGACCTGTCAGGAAGTCCAGGATCCATTTGTAGAGGGAGATGTTTAGTCCCAGGATCCTTAGTTTTAGTGATGAGCTTTGAGGACACCCTCTTTCTATGTATTTCACTGTCTCTCTTTATCTCTCTCACTCTTTCTCTATACCCCTCCTCCCCTCTCCCACTCCTCTCTCTTTCTGTATCCCTCCTACCCTCTCCCCCTCCTCTCTCTCTCTATACCCCTCCTCCCTTCTCCCCCTCCTCCCCTCTCCCCCTCCTCTCTCTTTCTGTACCTCTCCTCCCCTCTCCCCCTCCTCCCCTCTCCCCCTCCCCCCTCTCCCTCTCCTCTCTCTCTCTATACCCCTCCTCCCCTCTCCCCCTCCTCTCTCTTTCTGTACCCCTCCTCCCCTCTCCCCCTCCCCTCTCCCCTCTTCCCTGAAGAGGGTTTCCAGTAGACATTCCAAGCAGTGCCTTCTTTCCTTGTTAATCCTCTAATGAGAGGGATTTAGCAAGGGAATAATAACTTTACAGACACTCAAATACCCACTCAGACAGGCAGTATAATATATCATGCTGTAGTTACCACAGACAAGAATGGGATTCATGTCAGAAGAATAGGATTAATGTTAGAAGAATTGGATTAATGTGAGAAGAATGGGATTAATGTGAGAAGAATGGGATTAATGTCAGAAGAATGGGAATAATGTTAGGAGAATAGGATTAATGTGAGAAGAATGGGATTAATGTCAGAAGAATGGGAATAATGTTAGGAGAATGGGATTAATGTGAGAAGAATGGGATTACTGTCAGAAGAATGGGAATAATGTTAGGAGAATGGGATTAATGTCAGAAGAATGGGAATAATGTAAGAAGAATGGGATTAATGTGAGAAGAATGGGATTAATGTCAGGAGAATGGGATTAATGTCAGAAGAATGGGAATAATGTTAGGAGAATGGGATTAATGTGAGAAGAATGGGATTACTGTCAGAAGAATGGGAATAATGTTAGGAGAATGGGATTAATGTCAGAAGAATGGGAATAATGTGAGAAGAATGGGATTAATGTGAGAAGAATGGGATTAATGTCAGGAGAATGGGATTAATGTTAGGAGATTGGGATTAATGTCAGGAGAATGGGATTAATGTCAGAAGAATGGGATTAATGTTAGGAGAATGGGATTAATGTGAGAATAATGGGATTAATGTGAGAAGAATGGGATTAATGTGAGAGGAATGGGATTAATGTGAGAAGAATGGGATTAATGTGAGAAGAATGGGATTAATGTGAGAAGAATGGGATTAATGTGAGAAGAATGAGATTAATGTGAGAAGAATGAGATTAATGTGAGAAGAATGGGATTAATGTCAGGAGAATGGGATTAATGTGAGAAGAATGAGATTAATGTGAGAAGAATGGGATTAATGTGAGAGGAATGGGAATAATGTGAGAAGAATGGGATTAATGTGAGAAGAATGGGATTAATGTGAGAAGAATGGGATTAATGTGAGAAGAATGAGATTAATGTTAGGAGAATGGGATTAATGTCAGGAGAATGGGATTAATGTCAGAAGAATGGGATTAATGTTAGGAGAATGGGATTAATGTTAGGAGATTGGGATTAATGTTAGGAGATTGGGATTAATGTTAGGAGAATGGGATTAATGTCAGAAGAATGGGATTAATGTTAGGAGAATGGGATTAATGTCAGAAGAATGGGATTAATGTTAGGAGATTGGGATTAATGTTAGGAGAATGTGATTAATGTTAGAAGAATGGGATTAATGTTAGGAGAATGGGATTAATGTTAGGAGAATGCGATTAATGTTAGGAGAATGCGATTAATGTTAGGAGAATGCGATTAATGTTAGGAGAATGCACTGTCACAAGGACCTGTTTCGCCGTGTCTGAATCCCCCTGACCTTGACTGACAGGTGTATCAATGTCTCAATGTGTTGATAAAAGTTCTGTACGATGCTTGTTGAAGTGGTGACGTCTGGGAGGTGGTTTACCACTGGGAGGAGAGCGGCTGGCAAGACACACACACACACACACACGGCACAGCCATATCCATAGATGTTCATAATATAATATGACATGATTACAAACTACATGCGTGATGTATATATTATTATAAATATTATATTGGGAACAAAACATATGAAACGATCAGGGTATATAACTATAATGAAGAGGTATCCCCCTGTCCCGTGGGTCATATTCATTAGGCACTAAACAGAAAAAAACATCTGAACTGAAACCCGACGACCTTATCGTTTTCTTCAGTTGCCTAACGTTTTGCTGTGGTGTGCACTCCTGGGTGCACTCCTGCTGTCTTCCCCTGGCTCTTCTGTGTGTTGATGCTGGTCATTGTGACACAAAATGCATTATGATGTGACTCTGGTCCTTGGAATGCTGGGAAATGTTTCTTTTTTTTTTTTTTACTACACTGTACGTCTCAAGGGAAAGTAGGGTTTGGACTGTAACAAGGAATCAGTGGAGTGAGAAACTTTAAAGCGTTATCCTCTGTGCTGATCTGAACGGTTTCCCACCCCAATGGCATTATCAGCCTTTTATTAGGCAGCTCCTATTCCAGCATTACTAATGTTCTTTTCTTTGTTGATGGGCCGGATAATGTCTTGATAATGATGAAATGTGTAAAAGAAGAGACGTGTTCTGTTATACATGTTTATTTTGGAATTATACTGATAGAATATAATGGTGTGTGTGTACAGGTTTCATTGTAAAATGTCCCCATCCATCCACCCACCCCTACTCTATTGTGTTTTACCTGCAGTGCAGGTTAGCCACCACCAGATAGCAGCAGCATTAGCACATCTCTCTCCTCCACCTCTTTCTCTGCCTGTTTCTCCTCCACCTTGTTCTCTGCCTGTCTCTCCTCCACCTCTTTCTCTGCCTGTCTCTCCTCCACCTCGTTCTCTGCCTGTCTCTCCTCCACCTCTTTCTCTGACTGTCTCTCCTCCACCTCTTTCTCTGCCTGTCTCTCCTTCACCTCTTTCTCTGCCTGTCTCTCCTCCACCTCTTTCTCTGCCTGTCTCTCCTCCACCTCTTTCTCTGCCTGTCTCTCCTCCACTTCTTTCTCTGCCTGTCTCTCCTCCTCCTCTTTCTCTGCCTGTCTCTCCTCCACCTCTTTCTCTGCCTGTCTCTCCTCCTCTTGCTCTGCCTGTCTCTCCTCCACCTCTTTCTCTGCCCGTCTCTCCTCCACCTCTTCTCTGCCCGTCTCTCCTCCACCTCGTTCTCTGCCCGTCTCTCCTCCACCTCGTTCTCTGCCTGTCTCTCCTCCTCCTCTTTCTCTGCCTGTCTCTCCTCCACCTCTTTCTCTGCCCGTCTCTCCTCCACCTCTTTCTCTGCCTGTCTCTCCTCCTCCTCTTTCTCTGCCTGTCTCTCCTCCACCTCTTTCTCTGCTTGTCTCTCCTCCACCTCTTTCTCTGCCTGTCTCTCCTCCACCTTGTTCTCTGCCTGTCTCTCCTCCACCTCTTTCTCTGCCTGTCTCTCCTCCACCTCTTTCTCTGCCTGTCTCTCCTCCACTTCTTCCTCTGCCTGTCTCTCCTCCACCTCTTTCTCTGCCTGTCTCCTCCACCTCTTTCTCTGCCCGTCTCTCCTCCACCTCGTTCTCTGCCTGTCTCTCCTCCTCCTCTTTCTCTGCTTGTCTCTCCTCCACCTCTTTCTCTGCCTGTCTCTCCTCCACCTCTTTCTCTGCCTGTTTCTCCTACACCTTGTTCTCTGCCTGTCTCTCCTCCACCTTGTTCTCTGCCTGTCTCCCCTCCACCTTGTTCTCTGCCTGTCTCTCCTCCACCTCTTTCTCTGCCTGTCTCTCCTCCACCTCTTTCTCTGCCTGTCTCTCCTCCACCTCTTTCTCTGCCTGTCTCTCCTCCACCTCGTTCTCTGCCTGTCTCTCCTCCACCTCTTTCTCTGCCTGTCTCTCCTCCACCTCTTTCCTCATGTTCTACAGTATCTATTGTCTCTTCCTATAACAGTGTGGGCTGGGGATGTTCAAATACATTAGGAGATGCTTTAGGCACCATAGACACAACAGTGATAACCTTTCAGGTTGCAACCAGTCTCTCTATGCACGGGATCTAGGGATCTACTCTCCCTCAGAGAGATAGGAACAGTCTTTCTATGCATGGGATCTAGGGATCTACTCTCCCTAAGAGAGATAGGAACATTATTTCTATGCATGGGATCTAGGGATCTACTTACCCTCAGAGAGATAAAAACAGTCTTTCTATGCATGGGATCTAGGGATCTACTCTCCCTCAGAGAGATAGGAAGAGTCTTTCTATGCAGGGATCTAGGGATCTACTTACCCTCAGAGAGATAGGAACAGTCTCTCTATGCACGGGATCTAGGGATCTGCTCTCCCTCAGAGAGATAGGAACAGTATTTCTATGCATGGGATCTAGGGATCTACTTACCCTCAGAGAGATAGGAACAGTATTTCTATGCATGGGATCTAGGGATCTACTTACCCTCAAAGAGATAAGAACAGTATTTCTATGCATGGGATCTAGGGATCTACTCTCCCTCAGAGAGATAGGAACAGTCTTTCTATGCATGGATCTAGGGATCTACTCTCCCTGTTGACAGTAAGAGGTTTACACTAGCAGGGTTTCTTCCTCCCCTGTGTGTCTCTGTATCCTATATCCTCTACACAGAGAGAACATAATAAAGCCAAAAGGTTATCAGTGATCTGATCTTTACACTATCTATCCTCACTAAGATCACCCACTACATCCATATTTCTCCGTCTCTCTCTCTCTGTCTCTCTCTCTCTGTCCCTCTCTCCGTCTCTATCTCTCTGTCCCTCTCTCTGTCTCTATCTTTCTGTCCCTCTCTCTGTCTCTCTCTCTCTCTGTCCCTCTCTCTGCTGTCTGTACCCGTGTCTCTCAGTTATGGTACTCTGATTGTTCCATTGTTCACATTGTTCTACCATCCTTCATGAAGCCAAAATATGTATATTATACTGTAGCTATACTTGACATGGTTGAGGGTAGGGAACCTTGTTCCTGGGGTGTTGTAGGTGCTGCAGCATTTTGTCCCGACTCGGCACAACACCGTGACACTTAGTTAATGGATCAGTTCAAGTGATTAACTATATTCAACACACCTGGTCTTCCAGGTTGGTTAAGTCGTAAACATGAAGTGCCTGCAGCCCTCCAAGAGCAGGGTTACCCACCGCTTTGGTCTACAGTCTAAACACCATGGTAACCTGCCACTGTGGCCTAACTATCCCGTAGCGGTGCGATCTGTGTCAGTGTGTATCATCACAGCGTAGTGCTGTGTCATACTGTAGATATGTAAATATCACACAATAAACATGTGCATATTGCTTTAAAAAAATAATATATATATATCATCACAGCGTCTGTCTTTCTTCTTCTCTCTGATAGCTGCTTAAACGTTTCCTGTTTTTAAATTAGCTTCAGACGAAGTGGGATTCATTATGTCGTCTTTACTGTTGGAAAGGCTCTTGTTTTTCAAGGAGAGGTTATTTTCACGTACAGTAGATTTGAATCTCAACCACTGGAGTGCCTGTTCCAGACTTCCATTTGGCTAATTGTTGTGCATCTGAGGAGGTAAAGGACTAAACAAAGGAACATGCTGTTAGCAGGTCAATGACAGAGGGAAGAGAGAACAGATAATTTAGAAAACAGAAGAGATGGTCATTCTATGGAGATGTAGTCAGTGGTGTGTCACAATGTAGCTTTGGTGTAATGCTATTCATTCAGCCCCCCATCCCAGTCACAGACCAGGGAGATGAGAGAGGACTTTCACCCCCCCATCTTAGTCACAGACCAGGGAGATGCGAGAGGAGTTTAACCCCCCCCATCTTAGTCACAGACCAGGGAGATGAGAGAGGAGTTTAACCCCCCCCATCTTAGTCACAGACCAGGGAGATGAGAGAGGACTTTCACCCCCCCATCCCAGTCACAGACCAGGGAGATGAGAGAGGACTTTCACCCCCCCATCTTAGTCACAGACCAGGGAGATGAGAGAGGAGTTTAACCCCCCCATCTTAGTCACAGACCAGTGAGATGAGAGAGGAGTTTCACCCTCCCATCCCAGTCACAGACCAGGGAGATGAGAGAGGGGTTTCACCCCCCCCCCCCATCTTAGTCACAGACCAGGGGTATGAGAGAGGAGTTTCACCCCCCCATCTTAGTCACAGACCAGGGAGATGAGAGAGGGGTTTCACCCCCCCACATCTTAGTCACAGACCAGGAAGATGAGAGAGGAGTTTCTGATAGGAATTTTATGAATAATGACTAAACAATATCTACATTTAAATAGAACTATAACTAATTAAACTCTAGCCTGTTTTACAATATCTGATTAATACTGTTAGTTCATAAGGAAGGGATTATGTAGCCTGAACAAGGAGTAATGAAACATAATAAACATCATTCCAACTAGGTTGGGGAGGAATGGGTTGTGGGTTTTAAGTAAGCAAAACGGATCGTTAACCTGTGTCTGAACCCACTCAGCTGTAACTCTGTGACGTTTAGATAAGACAGCGAGAGCCTCTCCAGGTTTTCCGTTCTCTGGAACTGTCTGCTAAATAGTGATAGATAAAGGTGAGACTTCAGAAGTTAATCTTGATATAGTGTGTGTCAGGAGTGGGCGCTAGTGGGTTGGAATAAACTTTTGAACCCGCTTTGTCTTGGTCGAGAGGAGGAGATTCATTCTACAACCAATGACGTCATATTTTGTATATTAACTGTTGTTCGTGGTTCTATGGGAGCGAGCTCCGAGAATAAATACTATTATCTAATTTTGATAAGACTGGTCCCTGTCTAGGTTTCACCCTCCCATCCCACCCATAGACCAGGGAGATGGGAGAGGGGTTTCACCCCCCCAGCCCACCCATAGACCAGGGAGATGAGAGAGGGGTTTCACCCCCCCCATCCCACCCATAGACCAGGGAGATGGGAGAGGGGTTTCACCCCCCCATCCCACCCATAGACCAGGGAGATGAGAGAGGGGTTTCACCCCCCCATCCCACCCATAGACCAGGGAGATGAGAGAGGGGTTTCACCCCCCCATCCCACCCATAGACCAGGGAGATGAGAGAGGGGTTTCACCCCCCCATCCCACCCATAGACCGGGGAGATGAGAGAGGGGTTTCACCCCCCCATCCCATCCATAGACCGGGGAGATGAGAGAGGGGTTTCACACCCCATCCCACCCATAGACCGGGGAGATGAGAGAGGGGTTTCACCCCCCCATCCCATCCATAGACCGGGGAGATGAGAGAGGGGTTTCACCCCCCCATCCCACCCATAGACCAGGGAAATGAGAGAGGGGTTTCACCCCCCCATCCCATCCATAGACCGGGGAGATGAGAGAGGGGTTTCACCCCCCCATCCCACCCATAGACCGGGGAGATGAGAGAGGGGTTTCACCCCCCCATCCCACCCATAGACCGGGGAGATGGGAGAGGGGTTTCACCCCATCCCACCTATAGATCGGGGAGATGGGAGAGAGGTTTCACCCCATCCCACCCATAGACCAGGGAGATGAGAGAGGGGTTTCACCCCATCCCACCCACAGACCAGGGAGATGAGAGAGGGGTTTCACCCCATCCCACCCATAGACCGGGGAGATGGGAGAGGGGTTTCACCCCATCCCACCCATAGACCGGGGAGATGAGAGAGTGGTTTCACCCCATCCCCCCCATAGACCGGGGAGATGAGAGAGGGGTTTCACCCCTACATCCCACCCAGAGACAGAGGAGATGGGAGAGGGGTTTCATGGGTCTACTTCACGGGCCCCAGTCTACCATCATGGTTAACATGGTTGGGTTTCCAGATACAGATCAGATACAGATCAGATACAGATCAGAAACAGATCAGATACAGATCAGAAACAGATCAGATATAGGTCAACACACTGATTGTGGTCTACCGTGCGGGTGTCCTCACAGACTATCATAAATAATAATAATACGTTTAATATATACGTTACCCATTATGACAACCTTGAACTTCCTTGCCATCCAATTGAGAAGATAAACCCACTAGTACACCACAGAGTTGGTGTAATATCTGCATAAATACAATGTCATTATTAGGTGTTACAGGGTTTACCTAGTTAAAACCTGATGACGGGTGAGGGTTCCCTTTTGGGAACGACCCCTCCCACGTTCAGCTGGAACGTGGCGCATGGAACGCAAAAATGTTCTTAGAAATATTTAACCTCCACACATTAACAAGTCCAATAGCTCAAATGAAAGATAAACACCTTGTTCATCTAGCCAGCATGTCAGATTTTTTAAATGTTTTACGGCGAAAACACACCACATATTTATATTAGTCCACCGCCGAAACGAAGACAAGAGGCAGCCATTTTGTCCCAGAAAATATAAAATTATAAAAGCAGGATTAAAAAATAAATCATTCACTAACCTTTTGAAAATCTTCATCAGATGACAGTAATAGGACATGTTACACAGTACATTTTTTTTTCAATAATATGCCATTTATATCCATAAATGTCCATTTACATTGAATTCATGTTCAGAAAATACTGAAAAATGTCCGCAGAAAATATAGGTAGCGCCGCAAGATAACGTAAATAGACATCATAAACTTTGACTAAATATACATGTTCTACATATAGTTAGAAAGATACACTGCTTCTTAATGCAATCGCTTTGTTACATTTATTTTTAACGTTACAGAAATCGCTCACTATTCAATATTCTGAGACGGCGCTCAGACATAAGCAATATTTCTCCGCTATGTTGGAGTCAACAGAAACACACAATTTCAGCATAAATATTCCCTTACCTTTGATGGTCTTCGTTCAGAATGTACTGGAAGGGTTCATACTTACCCAAAACATTGTTTGGTTTCAAGTCTTGTGTCTTTGTATTAGCATCTGCTAACAATATCAGCTGAAATGCACCCAAAATTTCCTCTGGTCCCGAAAAGTTGCGCATCAAAACTTCAAAATTACATATTATATGTTGACTAAACAGGTCAAACTAAGTGCAGAATCAAGCTTTAGGATGTTCTAAACGTACAAAACAATTTTCAATTCAACCGGTCATTGTTAGTTCTCCTCCGGAGTGCTGGAACAAAGGAATGGCTGGGACCAATTCGCGCCCTAACGCACAGGTATTTTCTCGCGACACGCACTCAATTCACTCCCATAGGGCCTTGAACGAGATTTGAACGATTAAACGCTCTACTGAATGAGGACATCTAGTGGAAGACATAGAAAGTGTCCCCAGATCCATAGCTGGTTGGGAAGGGTGGGGGCGATCACGTCAAAGTTCCCCCAACTTTCATGATCCCAAAACTAGTTTGGAAGAATGCCTGCCCTGTGAGTTCTGCTATACTTACAGACATAATTCCAACGGTTTTAGAAGCTTTAGAGTGTTTTCTATCCAATAATAATTATTATATGCATATATTAGCAATTTTTGACAGATTTTTTTTTCAGTTTACTAGGGGTACCCAATCTCTCCAAAGGGGGCATATGTCTGCCATATCCTTAACAGGTTTTAAACTAAATTGATGTAGCTCTATCTTTTAATCTAATCATGTTCTAATTGATGTAGCTCTATCTTTTAAACTAACATGTTCTAATTGATGTTGCTCTATCTTTTAAACTAACATGTTCTAATTGATGTCTGTCTTTTAAACTAAATTGATGTAGCTCTGTCTTTTAATCTAACATGTTCTAATTGATGTAGCTCTATCTTTTAAACTAACATGTTCTAATTGATGTAGCTCTATCTTTTAAACTAACATGTTCTAATTGATGTTGCTCTTTTTTCAGTTTACTATGGGCACGCAATTCCTCCAAAGGGGGCAGTATTCTGCCTAGCCTTAAGAGGTTTTAAAATGAAGAGTATCTTGAGGGACTCTTACTTATAATGAATGTGTACTTATACAATACACTTCCAATCCTTATTTTAATAGGCTTACAATTTGGCAAGCACAAATTACTATCTCACAAGTTATTTCCATCGGGCATGGGCATCTCTCTCTCTCTCTCTCTCTCTCTCTCTCTCTCTCTCTCTCTCTCTCTCTCTCTCACTCACTCACTCACTCACTCACTCACTCACTCACTCACTCACTCACTCACTCACTCACTCACTCATCAGGGTTCAAGTGACTGGCCCACCACTTGAGAGACTGTCAGGGTGATGCACTCTCCACTCCCCCGAAGGCAGAGAGATTATTTTATCTGCCACAGCCCCCTGCCAACACCGCTGACACCGCTGACGGTGTGTGTGTGTGTGTGCGTGTGCGTGCGTGCGTGCGTGTGTGTGTGTGTACTTCCATGCTCTTGTGTGGGTGTTGAATCACAGTAATGTACCCCTATCAACCTACACAGATCTCTGTTCACCATCATGACAGTTCGGTACAGCACAACACTGTATAGTATTATCAACCTTCCTGCCATGACAGCATAAAAGCAGTACCAAAGGGGGTAAAACTACAACGTGTCACTGAGAATATTACATAGCCATTTGTAGCTGGGTTAACATAGGCCGGGCATTGTTTAAAGCCTGCTCATTTTTCATGGAGATGTGCTGAGTGTTTTCGCAGGAGTTCACCTCTCTGCTTATGCTGTGCTGATCGTCTCGGGAAAAGCTTGGGAGAGTGTGTGTTTGTGTAAGTGTGTGTGTTTGTGTAAGTGTGTGTGTTTGTGTAAGTGTGTGTGTTTGTGTGTGTGTGTGTGTGTGTCTGTAAGGGGGAGAGTGCTGATTGATATTTACACACCACTGACTGCCACCTAGATGATGGCTCGCTCATGGCCCAAGAATGCAATAAACAGAGAGAGAGAGATGAGAAGGAGAGAGATACCACATAAAGAGACATAGTAAGATAGAGATGAGGAGAGTGATATCATATATAGAGACAGAGACGGATGAGGAGGAGAGAGATAACATATATAGAGACAGAGACGGATGAGGAGGAGAGAGATAACATATATGGAGACAGATAGTAAGATAGAGATGAGGAGAGTGATATCATATATAGAGACAGAGACGGATGAGGAGGAGAGAGATAACATATATAGAGACAGATAGTAAGATCGAGATGAGGAGAGAGATACTATATATAGAGACAGATAGTAAGATAGAGATGAGGAGAGTGATATCATATATAGAGACAGAGACGGATGAGGAGGAGAGAGATAACATATATAGAGACAGAGACGGATGAGGAGGAGAGCGATAACATATATAAGACAGATAGTAAGATCGAGATGAGGAGAGTGATATCATATATAGAGACAGAGACGGATGAGGAGGAGAGTTATAACGTATATAAGACATAGAGAGATGGGGCGATGAGGAGAGAGATACTATATATAGAGACAGATAGAGATCGAGGGATGAGGAGGAGAGAGATACTATATATAGAGACAGATAGAGATAGAGGGATGAGGAGGAGAGAGAGATACCACATATAGAGACAGACAGAGAGAGGGAGGGTAGAAGATGGAAGGAGAGAGATGGATCGGGGAGAAGAGAGGGAGTGAGTGAGAGGAATAACAGATGAGGCATCTATCACTGTTTTAGTACATTAACTACCACACCACTATGACCTATGTGATGCCAACCTCAAATCAAATGTTATTGGTCACATACACATGGTTAGCAGATGTGAGTGTAGTGAAATAATTTTGCTTCCAGTTCTGTGAAATAACATCTAACAAGCAATCTAGCAATTCCCCAACAACTACCAAATACACACAAATCTAAAGGGGTGAATGAGAATATGTAAAAAATAAATATTTGATGAGCGATGACCGAGCAGCATACGATTATACATATATTTATACAATATATAAACATACGCAAGGTACAATATATGGTATAAAATACCATGTGATATGAGTAATGTAAGATATGTAAACATTGTTAAAGTGGCGTTATTTAAAGTGACTGGTGAACCATTTATTAAAGTGGTCAGTGATTGGGTCTCAATGTAGGCAGCAGCCTCTCTGTGTTAGTGATTGGGGTCTCAATGTAGGCAGCAGCCTCTCTGTGTTAGTGATTGGGGTCTCAATGTAGGCAGCAGCCTCTCTGTGTTAGTGATTGGGTCTCAATGTAGGCAGCAGCCTCTCTGTGTTAGTGATTGGGGTCTCAATGTAGGCAGCAGACTCTCTGTGTTAGTGATTGGGTCTCAATGTAGGCAGCAGCCTCTCTGTGTTAGTGATTGGGGTCTCAATGTAGGCAGCAGACTCTCTGTGTTAGTGATTGGGTCTCAATGTAGGCAGCAGCCTCTCTGTGTTAGTGATTGGGTCTCAATGTAGGCAGCAGCCTCTCTGTGTTAGTGATTGGGTCTCAATGTAGACAGCAGCCTCTCTGTGTTAGTGATTGGGTCTCAGTGTAGACAGCAGCCTCTCTGTGTTAGTGATTGGGTCTCAGTGTAGACAGCAGCCTCTTTGTGTTAGTGTTTGGGTCTCAATGTATGCAGCAGCCTCTCTGTGTTAGTGATTGGGTCTCAATGAAGGCAGCAGCCTCTCTGTGTTAGTGATTGGGTCTCAATGTAGGCAGCAGCCTCTCTGTGTTAGTGATTGGGTCTCAATGTAGGCAGCAGCCTCTCTGTGTTAGTGATTGGGTCTCAATGTAGGCAGCAGCCTCTCTGTGTTAGTGATTGGGTCTCAATGTAGGCAGCAGCCTCTCTGTGTTAGTGATTGGGTCTCAATGTAGGCAGCAGCCTCTCTGTGTTAGTGATTGGGTCTAAATGTAGGCAGCAGCCTCTCTGTGTTAGTGATTGGTTCTCAATGTAGGCAGCAGCCTCTCTGTGTTAGTGATTGGGTCTCAATGTAGGCAGCAGCCTCTCTGTGTTAGTGATTGGGTCTCAATGTATGCAGCAGCCTCTCTGTGTTAGTGATTGGGTCTCAATGTTGGCAGCAGCCTCTCTGTGTTAGTGATTGGGTCTCAATGTAGGCAGCAGCCTCTCTGTGTTCGTGATTGGGTCTCAATGTAGGCAGCAGCCTCTCTGTGTTAGTGATTGGTTCTCAATGTAGGCAGCAGCCTCTCTGTGTTAGTGATTGGGTCTCAATGTAGGCAGCAGCCTCTCTGTGTTAGTGATTGGGTCTCAATGTAGGCAGCAGCCTCTCTGTGTTAGTGATTGGGTCTCAATGTAGGCAGCAGCCTCTCTGTGTTAGTGATTGGGTCTCAATGTAGGCAGCAGCCTCTCTGTGTTAGTGATTGCTGTTTAACAGTCTGATGGCCTTGAGATATAAACTGTTTTTTAGTCTCTCGGTCCTAGATTTGATGCACCTGTACTGACCTCGCCTTCTGGATGATAGCGGGCTGAACAGGCAGTGACTCGGGTGGTTGTTGTTCTTGATTATCTTTTTGTCCTTCCTGTGACATCGGGTGCTGTAGGTGTCATGGTAGTTTGCCCCCGGTGATGTGTTGGGCAGACCTCACTACCCTCTGGAGAGCCCTGCGGTTGAGGGTGGTGCAGTTGCCGTACCAGGCGGTGATACAGCCCGACAGGATGCTCTCGATTGTGCATCTGTAAATGTTTGTCAGGGTGTTGGGTGACAAGACACATTTCTTCAGCCTCCTGAGGATGAAGAGGCGCTGTTGCACCTTCTTCACAACGCTGTCTGTGCGGGTGGACCCTTTCAGTTTGTCTGTGATGTGGAAACGCCGAGGAACTTAAAACTTTTCACCTTCTCCACTGCTGTCCCTTCGATGTGGGGGGGGGGTGCTCCCTCTGCTGTTTCCTGAAGTGCGCTTATTGCAGATACAAATCAGTGCGTGATGATGTAGTGCACTCAAAATGTACTTTTTTTCGCCTAAGTTTTCATGTGCCGAATAAAAACCGAATGTTCAATGTGTTTCAGTGGCATTTTCACCTCTAAATAAGACATGTGACCACTCTGGTATTGCCACCTGCGCTCTGGCCAACAGTCCCCAGATACTGTGCAGGTAGGCTAGTCTAGTCTAAATGATGAGATTATTATTATGGATAAGAGCTAGAATATTTGTATTTGTCAAGCATCATGTCACCAGAAAAATAACCTGGATATTTATTGGCAAGCAGCATCAAGCTCATCACAGTGCATTTTCACCACCCTGTGAAGTTCATCACAATTGATTTCATCTGTAGTGTAGTAAATACTTGAGCGTAAAGGCATTTCCTGCTTAATTAATTTTACTGACACAAAAGGATACCACCATGTCGAACGAACACATTTATCAAATTACACAGACTTCCTGTTTCCATCACAGCTGTCTTGATTTTGTTTATAACGTATGACTTTCCTGCAAATGAAAGCGCACTCTGTAGTTGTGAGGCCAGTTGGACGTACTGTCAAATTCTCTAAAACAACGATGGAGGCGGTTTATTGTAAAGTAATGAACATTAAATTGTCTGGCCAACAGCTCTGGTGGACATTCCTGCAGTCGGCATGCCAATTGTATACTCCCTCAAAACTTGAGACATCCGTGGCATTGTGTTTGTTGTGTGACAAAACTGCACATTTTAGAGTGGCCTTTTATTGTCCCCAGCACAAGGTGCACCTGCGTAATGATCATGCTGTTTAATCAGCTTCTTTATATGCCACACCTGTCAGGTGGATGGATTATCTTGGCAAAGCATTTCAATGGAAAAGGAGGCTTGGGGAAATAAATAATAAAAAACATAATTATTTTCATTGAATAAACACTGTGATTTATTAGACGTCCAAAAAAATTGTATCAGAAAAGTTTAGAGGAAGATAATGGTATATTATTGAGTGCTGCACTGATAAATCAGCAGGTCACATGTGGTGTCATTGTCAGGGATATGTGTTGTGTAGCCAGACTTTATACGCAGTAGAGAAAATGTACAGTTGGGTGAGTAGAGTAAGTCCTAGATTCAATCCGTAGCGCAGAAGATTCACCCTATTGGCGCTATTGAAACGTTAACGTAATTTGTGATGAGGCAGCTTTCGTCTGTCCCTCATCACCATTTTAAAAGGTCTGTAAAATACTATCTAAAATGTTTAAAGGAATATTCATGTGTGGTTTGAATAATGTGCACTCGTCCATTGCAGTGCATAGCTACAGTATCTACCAGTGTAGGTGTTCCTGACCTTAATTGTTTGCTACCGAGTTGGTTACTCAGGTTTAAGCCAGGTGTGGCGAGTTAGATAATTAGTGTGTAGTTCACCCATGTGTTCAGTCTCCCTTCTAATCATGTTCTAATTGATGTAGCTCTATCTTTTAAACTAACTTGTTCTAATTGATGTAGCTCTATCTTTTAAACTAACATGTTCTATTTGATGTCTGTCTTTTAAACTAAATTGATGTAGCTCTATCTTTTAAACTAACATGTTCTAATTGATGTAGCTCTATCTTTTAAACTAACATGTACTAATTGATGTCTGTCTTTTAAACTAAATTGATGTAGCTCTATCTTTTAAACTAACATGTTCTAATTGATGTCTGTCTTTTAAACTAAATTGATGTAGCTCTATCTTTTAAACTAACATGTTCTAATTGATGTAGCTCTATCTTTTAAACTAACATGTACTAATTGATGTCTGTCTTTTAAACTAAATTGATGTAGCTCTATCTTTTAATCTAATCATGTTCTAATTGATGTAGCTCTATCTTTTAAACTAACATGTTCTAATTGATGTAGCTCTATCTTTTAAACTAACTTGTTCTAATTGATGTAGCTCTATCTTTTAAACTAACATGTTCTAATTGATGTTGGTCTATCTTTTAAACTAACATGTTCTAATTGATGTCTGTCTTTTTTAAACTAAATTGATGTAGCTCTATCTTTTAAACTAACATGTTCTAATTGATGTAGCTCTATCTTTTAAACTAACTTGTTCTAATTGATGTAGCTCTATCTTTTAAACTAACATGTTCTAATTGATGTCTGTCTTTTAAACTAAATTGATGTAGCTCTATCTTTTAAACTAACATGTTCTAATTGATGTAGCTCTATCTTTTAAACTAACTTGTTCTAATTGATGTAGCTCTATCTTTTAAACTAACATGTTCTAATTGATGTTGGTCTATCTTTTAAACTAACATGTTCTAATTGATGTCTGTCTTTTTTAAACTAAATTGATGTAGCTCTATCTTTTAAACTAACATGTTCTAATTGATGTAGCTCTATCTTTTAAACTAACTTGTTCTAATTGATGTAGCTCTATCTTTTAAACTAACATGTTCTAATTGATGTCTGTCTTTTAAACTAAATTGATGTAGCTCTATCTTTTAAACTAACATGTTCTAATTGATGTAGCTCTATCTTTTAAACTAACATGTACTAATTGATGTCTGTCTTTTAAACTAAATTGATGTAGCTCTATCTTTTAAACTAACATGTTCTAATTGATGTAGCTCTATCTTTTAAACTAACATGTTCTAATTGATGTAGCTCTATCTTTTAAACTAACATGTTCTAATTGATGTAGCTCTATCTTTTAAACTAACATGTTCTAATTGATGTAGCTCTATCTTTTAAACTAACATGTTCTAATTGATGTCTGTCTTTTTTAAACTAAATTGATGTAGCTCTATCTTTTAAACTAACATGTTCTAATTGATGTCTGTCTTTTTTAAACTAAATTGATGTAGCTCTATCTTTTAATCTAATCATGTTCTAATTGATGTAGCTCTATCTTTTAAACTAACATGTTCTAATTGATGTTGCTCTATCTTTTAAACTAACATGTTCTAATTGATGTAGCTCTATCTTTTAAACTAACATGTTCTAATTGATGTCTGTCTTTTAAACTAAATTGATGTAGCTCTATCTTTTAATCTAACATGTTCTAATTGATATAGTTCTATCTTTTAATCTAACATGTTCTAATTGATGTAGCTCTATCTTTTAAACTAACATGTTCTAATTGATGTCTGTCTTTTAAACTAAATTGATGTAGCTCTATCTTTTAAACTAACATGTTCTAATTGATGTAGCTCTATCTTTTAAACTAACATGTTCTAATTGATGTCTGTCTTTTAAACTAAATTGATGTAGCTCTGTCTTTTAATCTAACATGTTCTAATTGATGTAGCTCTATCTTTTAAACTAACATGTTCAAATTGATGTAGCTCTATCTTTTAAACTAACATGTTCTAATTGATGTAGCTCTATCTTTTAAACTAACATGTTCTAATTGATGTCTGTCTTTTAAACTAACATGTTCTAATTGATGTAGCTCTATCTTTTAAACTAACATGTTCTAATTGATGTAGCTCTATCTTTTAAACTAACATGTTCTAATTGATTGTCACGCCCTGACCTTAGGGCGTTTTATGTCTCTATTTTGGTTTGGTCAGGGTGTGATTTGGGTGGGCATTCTATGTTCCTTTTTCTTTGTTTTGTATTGCTTTGTTTTGGCAGGGGTATGGTTCTCAATCAGAGACAGCGGTCTATCGTCGTCTCTGATTGGGAACCATACTTAGGTAGCTTTTTCCCACCTGTGTTTTGTGGGTAGTTATTTTCTGTTTAGTGTTTTCTGCACCTGACAGGACTGTTTCGTTTATGCTCGTTGTTATTTTGTTAAAGTGTTCAGTTTAAATAAAAAGCATGAACATTTACCACGCTGCGCTTTGGTCCGATGATTCCTCGTCCGACGACGACACCCGTTACATTGATGTAGCTCTGTGTTTTAAACTAAAGCGGGAATGACTAAATATAATAATTTAAACGAACGACTGCAATTATCTTATATCATATTTTCCATAGTGTTACCTGGTCTAATTAACAACTTAAGTTATTCTAATTTAAATGTTCATTCTCATTGGTTAATTGATGTGGGTTGAGGAGCAAAAGGGATAAATGTGGTCTTTTTCTCTCAGCTGAGCACCATTTTTTTATTTTTATAATGTGCTCCATTGCAGATTGTTTGCGGCAGTCTGTATGTACAGGCAGTTGCATTTTGTCTCTTATGTTACCCTCTGTTTAGAGCTGGCTGATCTGGTAGACTCTCTTTAGTCCCTGTAAGGGGGAGAGTTACCCTCTGTTTAGAGATGGCTGATCTGGTAGACTCTCTTTAGTCCATGTAAGGGGGAGAGTTACCCTCTGTTTAGAGATGGCTGATCTGGTAGACTCTCTTTAGTCCCTGTAAGGGGGAGAGTTACCCTCTGTTTAGAGATGGCTGATCTGGTAGACTCTCTTTAGTCCCTGTAAGGGGGAGAGTTAGCCTCTGTTTAGAGATGGCTGATCTGGTAGACTCTCTTTAGTCCCTGTAAGGGGGAGAGTTAGCCTCTGTTTAGAGATGGCTGATCTGGTAGACTCTCTTTAGTCCCTGTAAGGGGGAGAGTTACCCTCTGTTTAGAGATGGCTGATCTGGTAGACTCTCTTTAGTCCCTGTAAGGGGGAGATTTAGCCTCTGTTTAGAGATGGCTGATCTGGTAGACTCTCTTTAGTCCCTGTAAGGGGGAGAGTTAGCCTCTGTTTAGAGATGGCTGATCTGGTAGACTCTCTTTAGTCCCTGTAAGGGGGAGATTTAGCCTCTGTTTAGAGATGGCTGATCTGGTAGACTCTCTTTAGTCCCTGTAAGGGGGAGAGTTAGCCTCTGTTTAGAGATGGCTGATCTGGTAGACTCTCTTTAGTCCCTGTAAGGGGGAGAGTTACCCTCTGTTTAGAGATGGCTGATCTGGTAGACTCTCTTTAGTCCCTGTAAGGGGGAGAGTTACCCTCTGTTTAGAGATGGCTGATCTGGTAGACTCTCTTTAGTCCCTGTAAGGGGGAGAGTTAGCCTCTGTTTAGAGATGGCTGATCTGGTAGACTCTCTTTAGTCCCTGTAAGGGGGAGAGTTAGCCTCTGTTTAGAGATGGCTGATCTGGTAGACTCTCTTTAGTCCCTGTAAGGGGGAGAGTTAGCCTCTGTTTAGAGATGGCTGATCTGGTAGACTCTCTTTAGTCCCTGTAAGGGGGAGAGTTAGCCTCTGTTTAGAGATGGCTGATCTGGTAGACTCTCTTTAGTCCCTGTAAGGGGGAGAGTTACCCTCTGTTTAGAGATGGCTGATCTGGTAGACTCTCTTTAGTCCCTGTAAGGGGGAGAGTTAGCCTCTGTTTAGAGATGGCTGATCTGGTAGACTCTCTTTAGTCCCTGTAAGGGGGAGAGTTACCCTCTGTTTAGAGATGGCTGATCTGGTAGACTCTCTTTAGTCCCTGTAAGGGGGAGAGTTAGCCTCTGTTTAGAGATGGCTGATCTGGTAGACTCTCTTTAGTCCCTGTAAGGGGGAGAGTTACCCTTTGTTTAGAGATGGCTGATCTGGTAGACTCTCTTTAGTCCCTGTAAGGGGGAGAGTTAGCCTCTGTTTAGAGATGGCTGATCTGGTAGACTCTCTTTAGTCCCTGTAAGGGGGAGAGTTACCCTCTGTTTAGAGATGGCTGATCTGGTAGACTCTCTTTAGTCCCTGTAAGGGGGAGAGTTACCCTCTGTTTAGAGATGGCTGATCTGGTAGACTCTCTTTAGTCCCTGTAAGGGGGAGAGTTAGCCTCTGTTTAGAGATGGCTGATCTGGTAGACTCTCTTTAGTCCCTGTAAGGGGGAGAGTTACCCTCTGTTTAGAGATGGCTGATCTGGTAGACTCTCTTTAGTCCCTGTAAGGGGGAGAGTTACCCTCTGTTTAGAGATGGCTGATCTGGTAGACTCTCTTTAGTCCCTGTAAGGGGGAGAGTTAGCCTCTGTTTAGAGATGGCTGATCTGGTAGACTCTCTTTAGTCCCTGTAAGGGGGAGAGTTAGCCTCTGTTTAGAGATGGCTGATCTGGTAGACTCTCTTTAGTCCCTGTAAGGGGGAGAGTTAGCCTCTGTTTAGAGATGGCTGATCTGGTAGACTCTCTTTAGTCCCTGTAAGGGGGAGAGTTACCCTCTGTTTAGAGATGGCTGATCTGGTAGACTCTCTTTAGTCCATGTAAGGGGGAGAGTTACCCTCTGTTTAGAGATGGCTGATCTGGTAGACTCTCTTTAGTCCATGTAAGGGGGAGAGTTACCCTCTGTTTAGAGATGGCTGATCTGGTAGACTCTATTTAGTCCCTGTAAGGGGGAGAGTTACCCTCTGTTTAGAGATGGCTGATCTGGTAGACTCTCTTTAGTCCCTGTAAGGGGGAGAGTTACCCTCTGTTTAGAGATGGCTGATCTGGTAGACTCTCTTTAGTCCCTGTAAGGGGGAGATTTAGCCTCTGTTTAGAGATGGCTGATCTGGTAGACTCTCTTTAGTCCCTGTAAGGGGGAGAGTTAGCCTCTGTTTAGAGATGGCTGATCTGGTAGACTCTCTTTAGTCCCTGTAAGGGGGAGAGTTAGCCTCTGTTTAGAGATGGCTGATCTGGTAGACTCTCTTTAGTCCCTGTAAGGGGGAGAGTTACCCTCTGTTTAGAGATGGCTGATCTGGTAGACTCTCTTTAGTCCCTGTAAGGGGGAGAGTTAGCCTCTGTTTAGAGATGGCTGATCTGGTAGACTCTCTTTAGTCCCTGTAAGGGGGAGAGTTACCCTCTGTTTAGAGATGGCTGATCTGGTAGACTCTCTTTAGTCCCTGTAAGGGGGAGAGTTAGCCTCTGTTTAGAGATGGCTGATCTGGTAGACTCTCTTTAGTCCCTGTAAGGGGGAGAGTTAGCCTCTGTTTAGAGATGGCTGATCTGGTAGACTCTCTTTAGTCCCTGTAAGGGGGAGAGTTAGCCTCTGTTTAGAGATGGCTGATCTGGTAGACTCTCTTTAGTCCCTGTAAGGGGGAGAGTTACCCTCTGTTTAGAGATGGCTGATCTGGTAGACTCTCTTTAGTCCCTGTAAGGGGGAGAGTTAGCCTCTGTTTAGAGATGGCTGATCTGGTAGACTCTCTTTAGTCCCTGTAAGGGGGAGAGTTACCCTCTGTTTAGAGATGGCTGATCTGGTAGACTCTCTTTAGTCCCTGTAAGGGGGAGAGTTAGCCTCTGTTTAGAGATGGCTGATCTGGTAGACTCTCTTTAGTCCCTGTAAGGGGGAGAGTTACCCTCTGTTTAGAGATGGCTGATCTGGTAGACTCTCTTTAGTCCCTGTAAGGGGGAGAGTTAGCCTCTGTTTAGAGATGGCTGATCTGGTAGACTCTCTTTAGTCCCTGTAAGGGGGAGAGTTAGCCTCTGTTTAGAGATGGCTGATCTGGTAGACTCTCTTTAGTCCCTGTAAGGGGGAGAGTTACCCTCTGTTTAGAGATGGCTGATCTGGTAGACTCTCTTTAGTCCCTGTAAGGGGGAGAGTTAGCCTCTGTTTAGAGATGGCTGATCTGGTAGACTCTCTTTAGTCCCTGTAAGGGGGAGAGTTAGCCTCTGTTTAGAGATGGCTGATCTGGTAGACTCTCTTTAGTCCCTGTAAGGGGGAGAGTTAGCCTCTGTTTAGAGATGGCTGATCTGGTAGACTCTCTTTAGTCCCTGTAAGGGGGAGAGTTACCCTCTGTTTAGAGATGGCTGATCTGGTAGACTCTCAAAAGCATGGATTAATTTTTCTGCATCATTTTTGGACAGAAAGTTTCTGATTTTTGCAATGTTACGTAGATGGAAAAAAGCTGTCATTGAAATGGTCTTGATATGTTCTGCAAAAGAGAGATCAGGGTCCAGAGTAACGCCGAGGTCCTTCACAGTTTTATTTGAGACGACTGTACAACCATTAAGATTAATTGTCAGATTCAACAGAAGATCTCTTTGTTTCTTGGGACCTAGAACAAGCATCTCTGTTTTGTCCGAGTTTAAAAGTAGAAAGTTTGCAGCCATCCACTTCCTTATGTCTGAAACACATTCTTCTAGCAAGGGCAATTTTGGGGCTTCACCATGTTTCATTGAAATGTACAGCTGTGTGTCATCCGCATAGCAGTGAAAGTTAACATTATGTTTTCGAATAACATCCCCAAGAGGTAAAATATATAGTGAAAACAATAGTGGTCCTAAAACGGAACCTTGAGGAACACCGAAATTTACAGTTGATTTGTCAGAGGACAAACCATTCACAGAGACAAACTGATATCTTTCCGACAGATAAGATCTAAACCAGGCCAGAACTTGTCCGTGTAGACCAATTTGGGTTTCCAATCTCTCCAAAAGAATGTGGTGATCGATGGTATCAAAAGCAGCACTAAGGTCTAAGAGCACGAGGACAGATGCAGAGCCTTGGTCCGATGCCATTAAAATGTCATTTACCACCTTCACAAGTGCCGTCTCAGTGCTATGATGGGGTCTAAAACCAGACTGAAGCATTTCGTATACATTGTTTGTCTTCAGGAAGGCAGTGAGTTGTTGCGCTACAGCCTTTTCTAAAATTTTTGAGAGGAATGGAAGATTCGATATAGGCCGATAGTTTTTTATATTTTCTGGGTCAAGGTTTGGCTTTTTCAAGAGAGGCTTTATTACTGCCACTTTTAGTGAGTTTGGTACACATCCGGTGGATAGAGAGCCGTTTATTATGTTCAACATAGGAGGGCCAAGCACAGGAAGCAGCTCTTTCAGTAGTTTAGTTGGAATAGGGTCCAGTATGCAGCTTGAAGGTTTAGAGGCCATGATTATTTTCATCATTGTGTCAAGAGATATAGTACTAAAACACTTGAGCGTCTCTCTTGATCCTAGGTCCTGGCAGAGTTGTGCAGACTCAGGACAACTGAGCTTTGAAGGAATACGCAGATTTAAGGAGGAGTCCGTAATTTGCTTTCTAATAATCATAATCTTTTCCTCAAAGAAGTTCATGAATTTATCACTGCTAAAGTGAAAGTCATCCTCTCTTGGGGAATGCTGCTTTTTAGTTAGCTTTGCGACAGTATCAAAAAGGAATTTCGGATTGTTCTTATTTTCCTCAATTAAGTTAGAAAAATAGGATGATCGAGCAGCAGTAAGGGCTCTTGTGTTTTTTATGTGTCAAGCCAGTGGTAACATTTTACTCTGGCACCTGGTTGGCAATAGATTTTGACACGCCTAAATTGGAGTGCAATAGCTGTACAGTAACCTGCTATACATGCAGTCAGAGCTCTGGTTGTCCACTTCACAGCGCTTTATGGGTTTGGACTGACAGCTGTTGGAAACTTGAGCACTACTCGACAACTAGTTGCCCCCATCCCTCCCACTAATTTGGCAACTTTTGCAAAAAAAATTGTCTGAGGGAGGGAGAATCTGTAAATTACGAAGACTCAATGTATTTTACAATAAATATAGTTTTGATGTCATACAAGGCAGCCAAAAGCCCTTGAGTCTAAATGTGCACTTCACATTTTCATATCATAAAACTCATGTCATAAACAGTGTCAACGTTTATTATCACTATGTTTGATGTAGTTACCAGATGACATGGTGTTATATCCTGGGTTGTTCTGAACAGAATGAGTTTACGTTTGATATACAGTTACTAGATGACATGGTGTTATACCCTGGGTTGTTCTGAACAGAATGACAGAATGAAAAACTTTGGAGACCTGTGTGGCCTCTTGGCGACATCAGATCTCACAAACCCACAGTATGGAGAGGTGTGTGGCCTCTTGGGGACATCAGATATCACTCAAACCCACAGTATGGAGAGGTGTGTGGCCTCTTGGGGACATCAGATATCACTCAAACCCACAGTATGGAGAGGTGTGTGGCCTCTTGGGGACATCCTATATCACTCAAACCCACAGTATGGAGAGGTGTGTGACCTCTTGGGGACATCAGATAGAACTCACTCAATCCTACTGTAAGGAGAGGTGTGTGAACTCTTGGGGACATCAGATAGAACACACTCAAACCCACAGTAAGGAGAGGTGTGTGACCTCTTGGGGACATCAGATAGAACACACTCAAACCCACAGTAAGTAGAGGTGTGTGACCTCTTGGGGACATCAGATAGAACTCACTCAAACCCACAGTAAGGAGAGGTGTGTGACCTCTTGGAGACATCAGTTAGATCTCACTCAAACCCACAGTATGGAGAGGTGTGCGACCTCTTGGGGACATCAGATATCACTCAAACCCACAGTATGGAGAGGTGTGTGGCCTCTTGGGGACATCAGATATCACTCAAACCCACAGTATGGAGAGGTGTGTGGCCTCTTGGGGACATCCGATATCACTCAAACCCACAGTATGAAGAGGTGTGTGACCTCTTGGGGACATCAGATAGAACTCCCTCAATCCCACTGTAAGGAGAGGTGTGTGAACTCTTGGGGACATCAGATAGAACACACTCAAACCCACAGTAAGGAGAGGTGTGTGACCTCTTGGGGACATCAGATAGAACACACTCAAACCCACAGTAAGTAGAGGTGTGTGACCTCTTGGGGACATCAGATCGAACTCACTCAAACCCACAGTAAGGAGAGGTGTGTGACCTCTTGGAGACATCAGTTAGATCTCACTCAAACCCATAGTATGGAGAGGTGTGTGAACTCTTGGGGACATCAGATAGAACACACTCAAACCCACAGTAAGGAGAGGTGTGTGACCTCTTGGAGACATCAGTTAGATCTCACTCAAACCCACAGTATGGAGAGGTGTGCGACCTCTTGGGGACATCAGATAGAACTCACTCAAACCCACAGTAAGGAGAGGTGTGTGACCTCTTGGAGACATCAGTTAGATCTCACTCAAACCCACAGTATGGAGAGGTGTGTGAACTCTTGGGGACATCAGATAGAACACACTCAAACCCACAGTAAGGAGAGGTGTGTGACCTCTTGGAGACATCAGTTAGAACTCACTCAAACCCACAGTATGGAGAGGTGTGCGACCTCTTGGGGACATCAGATAGATCTCACTCAAACCCACAGTATGGAGAGGTGTGCGACCTCTTGGGGACATCAGATATAACTCACTCAAACCCTTTTTTTTTGGTTGTATGTTGCACCTACACCAAATGTTTCAATAATTTTCTTATTATATTACTGGCTGTATCCAGAGTATTTTCAGATGTCGTTATCAACAAATGTTGCGAAAGGTAGAGTAGATATCAAATGCAGAATATCAACAGAGTAATGTTTACATTAAGTTTTGTCAGGTTTAACTGTTGTGTCCTCACCATTACTCTATTCATTTCCCCATCTCCAAACTGTTCCCTTTCAATTGTTACCATGGTTATGCATCTGCTTTCCAAAGTTCCAAGATGGCGTAGCAGTCGGATGTGTGTTCGTCTTTGTCTTATCCCGTCTCTTATCTCGTGTAAAATAGCCATTTTTTCCCCCTTTATATATTTTAATCTCACTTTCTATCTACGAACTAAATCTACAAACTAAATGTGGAACGGATCTGCTATTTTTATTCCTTAGAACTGGAACCTCCATCAGGAGCTAGCCAGCTAACTAGTTACTAACCAGCCAGCCTTAGCCCGGACAATACCTGCCAGTCTGCTCACAGCGCGATATCAATCCAAAGCATATCGGACCGCTTCTTTCCACCACATAAACGGATTCCTACCGCTCTGGACCATTACAACAGATCATCAGAGCTAGCTAGCTGCAAACGAGTGGCTGTTAGCTAACACCTCTGTCCTGAAGCAAGCACCAGGTAGCCTTGAGCTAGCCTCAAGCTAGGCCCATATACCAACTAATTCTAGGGCTACAAAATCTCATTTGCCAATTGGCCTGGACCCTTTATTGTCGTCACGGGACCCCGCAGATCCATCATGAGTGGTCTGCCGATGCAATCACCCATGTGGTCTCAACAGTCCGTTACGATGTTGCCGAAGAACCATCTGCTTTCCCCGGCCCGCTAGCTTACTGAACGCCATGTCCCCCGCTCGCTTACGTAGTAGTGACTACAGAACGCCCCCCTGACTCACCTGTTGCTGTTCATTGGACCCTATGATCACTCGGCTACACAGCTGATGCCCCCTCGACTGTTTCAATAACAAGGTACCTCATTTTGTTTTCCTGTTGGCCCCAGCCTCGAACTCAGGTCCTGTATTTACCTAACTGACCAGCTCTGCCCATTCATCGCCATGTAACCGTTGTTGTCTTAGCTCTCCCGATCAACACCTGTGATTGCTTTATGCCTCTCTCTAATGTCAATATGCCTTGTCTACTGCTGTCTAGGCTAGTTATTATTGTTTTATTTCACTATAGAGCCCTCGGTCCAGCTCAACATGCCTTAGATAGCTCTTTTGTCCCACCCCACACACATGCAGAGACCTCACCTGGCTTAACTGGTGCCTCCAGAGACAAAACCTCTCTTGTCACTCAACGCCTAGGTTTACCTCCACTGTACTCACATCCTACCATACCCTTGTCTGTACATTATGCCCTGAATCTATTCTACCATGCTCAGAAATATACTCATTTTATTCTCTGTTCGCAACGCACTAGACAACCAGTTCTTATAGCCTTTAGCTGTACCCTTATCCTATTCCTCCTCTGTTACTCTGGTGATGTAGATGTCAACCCAGGCCCCGTAGGCCCCAGTTACACTACTATTCCCCAGGAGCTATCATTTGTTGACTTCTGTAACTGCAAAAGCCTTGGTTTCATGCATGTTAACATCAGAAGCCTCCTCCCTAAGTTAGCCTCTAGCGTTTAAAAATCCACCTTTCCAGAAATTAGTCTCTCACTGTTGCCGTTTGTTAAAGACCCCCTTCAGCCCCCCAGTTGTGCCCTGGCCACCATATGTGAATTGATTGCCCCACATTTACCTTCAGAGTTTGTACTGTTAGGTAACCTAAACTGGGATATGCTTAACACCCCGGCCGTCCTACAATCTAAGATAGATGACCTCAATCTCGCACAAATTATCAAGGAACCTACCAGGTACAACCCTAAATCAGTAAACACGGGCACCCTCATATCATCCTGACAAACCTGCCCTCTAAATACACCTCTGCTGTCTTCAACCAGGATCTCATTGCAAACGACCACACCTCATCACTGTCAAACGCTCATTAAAACACTTCAGCGAGTAGGCCTTTCTAATCAACCTGGCCCGGGAATCCTGGAAGGAAATTGACCTCATCCCGTCAGTAGAGGATACCTGGTTGTTTTTTAAAAGTGCTTTCCTCACAATCTTAAATGAGCATGCCCCTATCAAAACATTTTGAACTAAGAACAGATATAGCCCTTGGTTCACTCCAGACTTGACTGCCCTTGACCAGCACAAAAACATCCTGTGGCGTGCTGCATTTACATCGAATAGCCCCCGCGATATGTACATTTTCAGGAAGTTAGGAACCAATATACTCGGTCAGTAAGGAAAGCGAAAGCTTTTTCAAACAGAAATGTGCATAATGTAGCACAAACTCCAAAAAGGTTTGGGCCGCTAAAGTCCATGGAGAATAAGAGCAACTCCTCCCAGCTGGCCACTGCACTGAGGCTAGGAAACACTGTCACTACCGATGAATCTACCTCGATTAACGTAGATTTTTCTACAGCAGAGTTCAGTGTGTTAAATCGGAGGGCCTGTTGTCTGGACCTCTGGCAGTCTCTATGGGGATGCCACAGGGTTCAATTCTCAGGCCGACTCTTTTCTCTGTATATATCAATGATGTCGCTCTTGCTGCTGGTCCACCTGATCCACCTCTACGCAGACAACACCATTCTATATAATTCTGGCCCTTCTTTGGACACTGTGTTAACAAAGCTTCAACGCCATACAACACTCATTCTGTGGCCTCCAACAGCTCTTTGCATGCAAGTAAAACTAAATGCATGCTTTTCAACCGATCGCTGCCTGCACCTGCCCGCCCGACTAGCATCACTACTCTGGAAGGTTCTAACTTAGAATATGTAGACAAATACCTAGGTGCCTAGTTAGAATGTAACCTTGCAGACTCACATTGAGCATCTCCAATCCAAAATTAAACCTAGAATTGACTTCCTATTTCGCAACAAAGCCTCCTTCACTCATGCTGCTAAACATACCCTCGTAAAACTGACTATCCTACTGATCCTTGACTTCAATGTCATTTACAAAATAGCCTCCAACGCCCTAATCAGCAAGCTGGATGTAGTCTATTACAGTGCCATCCGTTTTGTCACCAAAGCCCCATATACTACCTACCACTGTACACTCTCGTTGGCTGGCCCTAGCTTCATATTCATCGCCAAACCCACCGGCTCCAGGTCATCTATAAGACTTTGCTAGGTAAAGCCCAGCCTTATCTCAGCTCACTGGTCACCATAGCAACACCCACACATGGCCCAGAAATTAATTGACAGCATGCCAGGGCAGATTGCAGAGGTCTTGAAAAAGAACACTGCAAATATTGACTCTTTGCATCAACTTTATGTAATTGTCAATAAAAGCCTTTGACACTTATGAAATGCTTATAATTATACTTTAGTATTCCATAGTAACATCTGACAAAAATATCTGTACATTTGTATCTGTACGACTGTACATTTGCACACACTGCATATAGATTATTTCCATTGTGTTATTGAATGTACGTTTGTTTATCCCATGTGTAACTCTGTTGTTTTTGTCGCACTGCTTTGCTTTATCTTGTCCAGGTCGCAGTTGTAAATGAGAACTTGTTCTCAACTGGCCTACCTGGTTAAATAAAGGTGAAATAAAATATTTATTCTGTAAGAAACATTTCAATATAGGCCAATTCCCACGAGTGTATGGGTTTGCAAGATATATTTTAAAAGACAAAAACATGACTGTGATTGGGAAATAAAGAGACATGATGTTTAAAAGGTAGTGGCAATATTTCATTCAGTACAGAAATGTGCAGGCGGCTTAACTTCCTCTGGCTCAACTTAACACGGTAAGTTGTGTCAAGAGGACAGATGATTTTTATTGGCTGATGCTTAAACTTAAACAACAACTTAAAATTGTTCTAATGTTCGCAAGAATGGCCTTTTCTTGGACAAGCTATGTTTTCAAAACTGTAACTTTTACATGAATTATGATTATTTCCAGGGATACACAACATCCGGAACTACAGTATATGTCGATATCTCTGTTAGAAAGAATACTATATTTCCCTTGTCAGAGTGATGCTGCTAAATGTAGAAATGTCTCAACCTCCCCTACTCTCCCCTACTGTTCCTCATCTCATTGCCCTGTCACAAACAGTCTGTCTGATTATCTGTTTCCACAACCTCCTCCTTCCCTTTACCCCCTTCCCTTCTTCCTCCCTCCATATAAAATAACCTCCCATCCTTCTCTCTCCCTGCTCCTCCCTCCCTTTCCCCCATTCGTCCTCCATCCCTCCTTCTTCCCGCTTCTCCCTCCATCTCCTCCCTCCCTATAAAATAACCTCCTCTCCCTTTTTTTCCCCTCTCCTCTGTCATGACTTGGCCTGTGGATAAGGTTCATGACCCCCCCATAAATACCTTTCTCCCTTCCCTCTCTCTTGACTCTACAGAGGGACTCTTGAATAGCCTTTGTTAAACAGAGATTCTGGGAACATCAGAAGGTTGGGGAAATGAACCAACCAGTTGAACATATGCGTTGATACTTCATGAATATGATGTCAGTTCGGTTGTCATCTGAGATATTCTCATCAATGATAGGATGTCATAAACGGTACAGTAGAAAGTCTACACATTATAGTTATCAGATTCACATGAAATTGTTGTGCAATTTAAATGTTTTAATATGAAATTATTTGGGATGAAATGTGATTTTAGCTTCTAAAATGTGAGAATTGGGTTTTCATGAGTGAATTAGGCCTGACTCAGTGGCCCGCCCACGTGAAGAGACATTGGTTCTAAACTATGAAACACTCCCTCCTCTCCCTTCCTATATAAAGCCTTGACAATATAACTTTCTGTTCCGGGTACATTAGGATGACGATCCAATGTCAGAAGGGTTCAGATAATAACTACAGAATGAAGCCAACCTCAGCGTCAGCTTTGGTTGCGAATGGTATGAACTTTAAACTCTTATTCGCTACAGAAGTGATACTTCCTAGCCGTTGAGTTAGCAACAGCAGCTGCAAACGTGGGCTAGGAAAGAACAGACAGAGTATCCCGTCTACCACACCTCGAAGTTACTACAACGTATCCAATTTACCACCAGTCTTCAGTCTTCCTGCTCTTTCACTCAAACCCAGCCCCCTTTTCTTTGGGTAACCAGCTGTCATATATGTTCTGTCCGCTAGGGACATTTTCCT